>NW_028274820.1:80363243-80666274 GCF_037043125.1 Eumetopias jubatus
AAGAAGGTTATCGATCAAGAGGATGTTTGTAATAGTTAAAACCAACAAAAGATTATCTGGAACCTCTTGCTAGCAGAGTAGACAAGTATGCCTAGGTCCACACTAGGCTTGAACTCAGGACCCTGAAATCAAGACCTGAACTGAAATCAAGGGAGGGATGCTTAACCGACTGAGCCACCCAGGTGCCCTGCTATTTAAATTGAGATTAACAAAAATTAAGTAGAATAAAAATGTTGTCTCCTCAGTCATGCTAGCCACATTTTAAGTGCTCAAAAGTCACATGTAGTCCCCACACTATGATAAATCCTGAAACAAAATAATGAAAAAATATCAATATCCCGGGGAGCTGAAAGAAATTGAGGAATTCAACTTAGCATCACAGCAGTTCAACCTACTGGACAGTCCAGGTACATATTTCCATCACTGAAGTTCTACTGGACAATGTTGATATAGAGAAGGAACATTTGCAAAACAATGAAAAGAATTTAAAACAAAAAGTGAATTGGCAGGGAAGAAAGAACACCTGAATCACAAAAGCAGGAGCCTAACTAGTGGAAATGCATAGGGATAGGTATTTAAACTCATGAAACATAATAAAACATTTCCCACTCATCAGAAAAAGCAAAAATTAGAAACGTACATGTACTAATTTTGGGTAATGATACAGGGAAGTAGCATTGTAAATAGGAACAGATAAACTGGAAAGCAATCCTGGAATACTTAATTAAATTAAGTATGTGTAGGTCTGATTCTTGGCTACATGTGGCGGAGAAATTCTTATATAGGCCTACAAGTGAACACAAAGGGAGACAATTGGGAGCACTATTTATTATGATGGACTGGAGACAATTCAGGTGTTCATCATTAGAGGACTGCACAGACAAAATGTGATAAATACTATGGAATGTTACATAATGAGAAGGAATGACCTAGGACAATATGTAACAATGTACATAAGTCTTAACTACTTAATCTCAAACTTACTTTACTCCCGAATTTTAAAAGTCCACTGAATCATGACTAATTTATAAGTTGCCACGTAGTGTTAACAGACCTTATAATTCATACATTATAATGTAACTCTGTGTTGACATCATTATTCATTAAAGGTTTTTCCTGAATTGTTATAAATGTCAAAACAAAATATCAATATCCCAGAAATATGAAAGGAATTTAGGAATTCAACTTAGTGTTACAGCAATTTAAAAACCATACTAAGTTTTACGATTCTATGAACTCCATTCTTTCAAGTTCAATAATCCAATAAAAATTAAATTGTACCAAATTAAGGAAACATTAAAAATTTTATGATTGTTAACCTTTCTTAACCATAGATCATTTTAACAAAGTCTGTTGTGGGTATGCTGTTGAATTTGGAACTAAATTTATATCTCAGCTCTTACAAATATTCAAGCTAATTATTTCAGAATGAATGTAGAATGACACTTTAATTAGTAATGCATCTCCTGGCAATTAAGATTCTCTTACTTGTCTCAGCAATTAAAATGGCAAGGCATATTATTAAGGTCCCATGATTCTTCATGCCTCTTCCTGACAATTACTATGAGAAACATTAGAGGGATGATCACAGCTATAATCCATTCACTGAATATTTGGCAGCAGGATAAACACTTTCTCCTCCCTGCCTAGTAATTTTTCATTTCATGCATATTATCAATCATTAATGCAATTTGTGCTCTGTATCACAAAGTTCAACTTTTCATTTTATATAATTTATTACAACCAATTGATTTTGTAGAAATGCAAGCTGCAGGAGTAATTTTAATTAAGAAATAATTTTTAACCCATTTATTCATGATATGACTTTAATGGTCAGAACATTAATGTGCTTGATGGTAGCAAAAATATCACTGCTGAAAATGAGACCTCTAAAACTACTCTAAATTGAATATATTAATATAACGAAGATACATGCACAAAATCGTTAATACTGCTGATAGGATCAGAGAATACAGAAGGACTTTCATTTTTAATTTTTAAATGCATAAATTTTTAAAAATATGAGGTAGACTTTTATGTCCTTTTTGATTATTCCCTTATAACTCATTTTTTATAATGCCTATTACTACTATAATATGAAAACATCTCAAAGTTACACAGAATATGTAATTCTATACCATAAAATTAAAACATGGCACCTAACACCTTCATTCTCTCAGATCTACTTAGTAAAGTCTAATGGTCAAACCTTTGAACAATATACATGTCTATAATTAAGTGTAAGTTTTGGAAACTGTAAAGAGATCTTATCAAAAGTCCACAACTGTGTCTTACTTAAGGTCAAGGCAAAGACTAAACTTAACGGAAAACTTGTCTTCCTTTGAATAAAAAGGTGTATTTGTGTCCAAAGCTAAAAGTGGTATGGCAAAACATAAGTTTATCCATATTCTCTCTCTGCAGTATTTGCAACCTGAAACATCTTCCTGTTTTCTTGTAGCTATCTTATTCATTTTACACTAATTTTACTCATTTCGGGTCCACTCCTTATTCATTTTTTAAACTGAGGATTAAAGGACATACAACATTGGTTTCAGGTGTACAACAGAACAATTCAATACTTGTATATATTGCAAAATGATCACAGGACGTCTGGTTAACATCCAGCACCTCACAGTTATGCATTTTTTTTTCTTGTGATGAGAACTTTTAAGATCTACTCCCTTAGCAACTTTCAAATATGCCAATAGTTATCTACACATGTAATTATGTATGTAATCTTTCCTGTATAATATGCTTTTCTCTAAATATATGATAATGTATCCAACTGTAAGATTCTTTTGTCTTTGGCTTTTTACCACAATCGGAGGCAATGTATATTGTTGCAACTGGTGGTAAAACTTGAAAAAGGGTAGCATTATTTTGTAAAGATAACATTTACATTGTCATCAATTCAGCAATTTTACTCAGGTACACTCTCAGGAAAAACAGCATATATTTCCCAGAAGATCTACACAAGACGCTTATAGTAGCACTGTCTCAAGTAGCCAAAATCTGGAAATCGCTTAAATGCCCATTTTGATAAAATCAATAAATTATCATATAGAGAAAGGCATATTATACAGGAAAGATTACATACATAATTACATGTATAGATAACTATAGCACAGACCAAGGGTTAGGACATCTGATGTATAGAAGAGAGGAAAAAAAATGAATAGGCTTTAGTAGCAAGAGTGCACAGTATCAGCCTTCACTGTATAACATACCATCCTAAAACTTAGTACTTTAAAACATCACTTACCATTTTTCACAAACCTATTATTCACTAAGCACTACTACTGATCTGATCTGGGCTCTATCTACCTGACCCACTCATCAATCTATGGGTCAGCTCTAAATTGGCTAGCTGGCTTTGTTCATTTCGTGGGGGCTCACTGATGTCTGAGATCTCAGCCAGAACAGGGCTTATTCATTTCTGCTCCTATAGTGATCTAGCCCATATGTGTCCTCATGATGAAGGCAGAGAGCAGGAGAGGAAGTGAAAATGCATGAGTGCTTTTTTAAGCCTCTGCTTGTGCCAAGTTTGCTACTGTTCCAGGGGCCAAAGCAAGTCACATGGATGCGCCCAATGTTGGAAGGAACATATATGGCAAAAGATGTAGTTGAGGGAGTCCATTTATTGGATCCACTTATGGATGAATTTTTTAAATAAGCATATCTCTTCCTTCAACGTAGCAAAGGGAGTTCTGGCTGACTGAAGAGTTTTACGTAAGGAAGGTTCTAGGCAGACAGAAGGAAGGAAAGCCCACTCTTCTGGTATAAGACGACCCATGCGAAGATGACCAGTTCTCTCAAAACCAGGGGTGTGGGGACAAAATTACTTGGCAGTCAGTGGACAGTCCGCTCATGAGGAAGTTTAGAGAGAAAACAAATTACTTTTCTTGGCACATCCATACTAGTGTGGGAAAACATGTAACCTAGTACTAGACCCATACTAGGTTGAGTGAGAGTAGAAGAAATAGGGTTGAGTTAGTAAAAGCATGGTCGGGTATATGAACAGATTGATTTCGCCAAAGTTAGGGGTTTGCGCTGAGTACCTTAAGGAGAAGGGGTTGAAAAAAATTACATGGGTGGGGGGCACCTAGGTGGCTCAGTTGGTTAAACATCTGCCTTCAGCTCAGGTCGTGATCCCAGGGCGCTGGGATTGAGCCCCATGTCAGGCTCCCTGCTCAGTGGGGAGTCTGCTTGTTCCTCTCCTTCTGCCCCTCCCCTAGCTTGTGCTCTCTCTCACAAATAAAAATAAAACTCTTTAAAAAAAGAAAAAAGACTACATGGGGTTAGATTTTTGAAGAATTTGAATGCTGGGCTACAGAATGTGAATCTAATCCCATTAGCAATGGGAAGCACTAAAAATTTTTTGGCAGAAATATAAATAGTATTCCAAAATTCCTGAATAGTTTGGAAAACAGGTGAATACAGGCAGATCAGTACAAAAGTTACCGAAACAGGTTTTCTTTTTTGGGGGGGGGGTGCGGGTAGAGACTGAATTAGGGTTGGGAGAAGGAATGGAAACGGTTTGTCTGTGGGAAATACTATGGAGAGATAGGGATTAACTACTGTAAGTGAAAAGTGGTTAAAGACAAATCTAAAGACCTAACTGGCAAAAAGGTTACCTATCTCACAAAGGTGGAAATAGTGGATATTCAAATTTTCTGACTGATATTTGGTCTGCTGCTATATCCCTCTAACCCACGGTCAATTTTTAAAAATTTTTCAGAAGTACTGATATATGAAATAAGCAAAGGCACTAAAATATATATTCATATTTTTTATAAAGGCAACACATTTTTAAAATCATGAAAATAGAATTTTCTTCTGATGTGGATATGAAGGATCCCAGGACGAGTGATTAGACATTTCAATACTTGCGAACTCTGTGCTCTCTCTGTTCATGCCATTAACACTGGTATTAATGTTAAAGTTGTGATGATTCTTTTTATAATCAGAACATCCATCCATCAAGCTGAAACAAATTCATTTGCTATCTTCCTCATTATCAACTTGATGATTTTCAGGCATTTCAAACAGTCTTAATATGGAACCATGATTGTGATGTGATTTTTATGCCCCATTACCAATGCCCCATTTTGTTAGACTCTAGCTATGATCCTAAAGAGAGGATTAAGGAAGTATTCCTTAGGACTGGATGTCCTTCGTGAAAGTAGTGGAGTTGGGACTACTTTTGAAGAGATTTCTTTGATCGTTTCTGTATTCTCAGGTGTTCTACCCATCCCTACTTTCCACTAACACCCGTTTTCTTCCCTTTGGATCGGTCATTACCACCCACCACCCCCACCCCAAACCTACTTTGCTGTCAGGGTCTTCCAAATGAGGCCAGCTTTGCAGCAATATATGTTGATCAAGTTCTTTTGCTACTAACTGTGTTTCACTACTACCAAGCTTCATCCTGTCTTCTAGTTCTTGTACCCTTCAGGCTCCTAAATTTCTTCCTGCTTTGGACCCACACTAGGCTCTGACCCCTTTGCAATCTTTACACAAGCTGACAGCAGTCAGAGGTTCTTGGCTTGCTCCCTCTGCTCTACCACTCCCTCCCCTCTGATAGATCCCTGAGGCTTCCTGTCTCTGATGATCAAGGCATTAGTTTTTCTCTTTGTTCTTCTTTGTCAGTTGTTGGGGAGAATATTTTCATGAAGTTTTTTTGGGGGGCCAATGTAAATGGAGTAAAAGTGTTCATGAAACAGAATTGACAGAATAAATTCTGAAATAAATAGGACTTTCAAATCAGGAGTTACTATAGGAAAAAAAGGTGAAAGACTTTTATTGATTCCACAAAGACAGTATAAACAGAGCTCAAATCTAGTTTTCTTTTTTGCCTTTAATAAGTACTGGTTATTTATCATTCTTGCATATGAACACTGTCCTACAGGTCTAACACATATCACAGAAATGGTCTAAATATAAAATGTTGGCAGGTAATAGGTATTAAAAAAAATCTTTCTGCGTCATAGTTAGGCAAAAAGCTATGAAAGGAAGCCTCCCTGCAGAGAATAAGGATTTTGAATTTCAAGTTTTTTGGACAGGAATACATTTTTTTCTTAAGTCTTTAGATTTCTAGTCCTATAGAAGACTTTGGACTAATAAAACCTACTGTAATTCCTCTGGAGAAATACTTTGAAGCATATTCCAACAAATTTACAGTGGTACCCATTAGATAATGCCATAATTTGAAGTTTATACCCAATCAATCCAACACTTCTTTTGAATATGAAAGAACTGTGAACATAAATTCTGCATTCTGTTCTTTCTTTGGAAAAGAAAACATTCACTCTAGAATTTAGCTTCTAATCAGTAGGCAGTTTTCTAAACAAGCAAACAAGGTATAAAAATAGCAGTAAGACAATGAAAATTTTCCTCTGGAAATTAGATTTGATGGGGGTGGGGGGGGAGCTAGTCAATAGTAACTCACCCAAATTGAGATAACATTCTAGTGGTGAGACTAGTAGCAGCCAATAAATATAATAGCAGGTAATGAGAAGAGCTTAAAGAATGAAGCCCGTTAGGAGAGAAAGCTGGAAGTGAGGGGGAAAAGGCACTATTCTGTGGAGGGTGGTGAGGATGGGCCCTTGCGCACTACAGCACATATGATCAGACAACTGTCAAGTGTGGGGGCAGAGGTGGGGGAAGGGTTTCAGTGTCCGCCACTGGGAAGGGCCTGTACCAGGGACCAGCTGAGAACATTCAAGCAGCATCTTCAGAACCGCCATCTCAACGATGCCAAAGTCTCCCGGCGATTATTTTCATAAAACATCAGCATATTTAATTAGAGTAATTATTCAACTACACGAACGTCTTGGATGCTATGGTAACTACAAAACGCAAGGTTCTGAATAAGTACTGAGTCAACTTTTCAATCCCTCCTTAAATGAAGCACGTATAAAAAATTTAAAACACACAAAACTTACTTGGCATGTAAAAATTACTGAGATCAACAACTTATTCAAAAGTGGGCAGATTTTAATACCGCAACTAGCAAAACCTGACAGACTACTTAGAGCTAGAGAGGATCCATGCTCGTCCAATGATTTAAACAAGAAAATTAAAAGCAAAATTAGCCACTGCCCTAAAAACATATAAGACACCACTAGTTATTTAAAATAACAGGCTTTGAAAGCTTCTGCCATTTAAAAAATAAGTTCAGAACTTTTCCCTTTATTTTACAGCCCAGTGCAGTCCTAGCTTACTCTTCCTGCTTGCTATGAAATAATCTTCAGGTGTTTTTTTGTTTTGTTTTTTAGAACTTGAGCTTAACTGAGCACTCTTATGTAATTTCTCCCTTTGGACATAGAGAAGGCAAAATAAAGTTAGCAGCCAAAAATACACACACAAGCTACCACCACCTACATCCATAATAGCTGTCAAATAAAAACACATTAAAGCCTAACAATTAAAGCAGAGGGCCCTAATGGGGGACATAATTTTTATACTCTGAAGGAATTAGGATTTGCATGCCCTTTCCCCATCTGTCTTTGAGCATTTTCTTCCAAATAAAATCTAACAATGTGTTTAAAACTAGAAGGTTTTATTACAGTTCATGGGACTATAATTTTTTAAAATAACATTTATTCTGATACTGATTGTTACTAGCTGATTGAGCACTTAGCCTATACAGGCACTGTGCTACATGCCTTAGGAGTACATCTCATTTCTTGCTCGGGACAATTCACCTTTAGAGCTGAGAAAAGTGAGGCTATGAGAAGTTAAGGAATTTGACCAAGTTTGCCTAAAAATGACAGGGCTCAAGTTTAAACCTAGGTCTAACTCCCAAAGCCTGTGTTCTTAACCACTTTGTACCCTGCCTCCTATTTATGATATCCTTAAAGTGAATGACGTGGCTTGAAAATCATTTACCTGTTTCCATCCTATCCCAAGAATATGAACTATTGCTATCTTACTTTCCTTAGGACATCAAATTTTAGGTTTAAAATAAAATTGAAAAATTTCAGAGCCGGAAGAAAACTAAAAAAATTTTAGTGAGCTCAACATGCTGTTTTAAAGATGAAGAAACTAAGGAGCCACGTACCTACAGACTCAGGGCACCCTGCAGGCAGACCTGGCTAGAGCCTAGGTCGCCCAGTCTAGGTCCCCTCTACTGCTCGGTAACAGTCCTCATGGGTGCCTGAGAAGGAGCAAGAGAAAGTTGTCAGAGGTGGGGGGTGAGTTGGAAATAGTGTTTTTTTTTCTTCATTCATTTAATTGTTAATGGGGTTTCTAACACAGCTAGTTAAATCACACCGCAACAGGCTTACTTGTTTAAACTCCTGGAAACACCTTATTAGAATTACATGGAATGCTCCTGCTCAAAAAGCTTCATTTTTCCTTTTAAGACCACCTTTAATTTTTAGAGCATCCTTTTGGGATAAGGCAGGAAGAAAGGGAGGGGAATAACCTAGAGCCCAGCAAACGTCTCATCACCTCAACTTATTATCAACTTATTTCACAGCCACAGGAAGCTTAGAAAAAAAGGTTCCACTACACATTCATCAACACCACCTGAGACCCAAGGCCCAGAACATTCTATAGCAACATTTAACAAAATGAGCAAAGATAGTATTTATCAGATCGGTAGTAAGACTTAATCCAAAAGTTTCTCTGCCATCCATTTCCTGACATGCACGTCTGAGTGTATTCTTCCGTGCATGATGGTTGCATGATGGGTGATAAATCCTGGAACGGTGTGTAGGCTAGTCTTATTATATCCCACAGAAACTAACCTCAAGGACTGGAAAGACTGACCCCCTCTACCCTACTCAAGATCAAGTGATAGGGTATTTTCAACCCTAGATTTGAACAAATCGTAGCTAGTGCCTATGTCTCTGATAGATTTTTTTTTTTTAAAGGAATGGATTTTGAGGAGAAAAAAATATGGGGCAGAGAGGTATAGAACAGAAAATACAAATGTAAGCTGTTTTACTAATTGTTTTATTGCCACAACAAATTCGTACAGAGAGGAACCTGTACAAAACACAATAAAGTTTCAAAGATTGAGGTGTTCCCTTAGACAAGGCTAAAAATTTCAGTCTCTGGTATTTGGAATTTGGGCTGCAGTCCTTGTTCTTGGATGGATCACTGGGTGTGTGACACAGGCCATGCTTTTAACCAGACTGAAATAGCAGAACGGCCAGTTGGCCCAGGTAGGAGCAGATGAAGTGTTTGGTTTCATGGGTCACCCAACTACCAAAGTTCCTTCCTCGCCATGACGCAGGGCCAGGAGGGGTTGTACTCCTTAGTACGGTCCACAAACGTCTTCTCTACATCCTATTCCGCCAATGCCCGAGCAGCACACTCCACCCAGCCCTGTTGTAGCTCCTCTGACACACTGGCATTTCTCATCATGGCCTTTCGGTCTTTGTTTTGTTTCATATTTTAATTATTTAATGTTTATTTTTCCTTCTTTTAGTAAGTGTCTCAACTCAAACATGCTTTCTTTAGGGTTTTATCAGTAGCTAAAACACAACATTACTGTGAGCTAGCCAGCGATTCCTGCAAGCACGTTGTACACATTAAGATACTACTTCTCCAAATATGAAAAACCCACAGCAAACATCATACTCAATGGTGAAAAACTGAAAGCTTTCCCTCTAAGATCAGGAACGAGACAAGGATGTGTACGCTCACCACTTTTACTCAACACAATACTGGAAGTCCCAGCCACAGCAGCCAGACAAGAAATAAAAGGCATCCAAATTGGTAAGGAAGAAGTAAAACTATCAGTATTTGCAGATGATGTGATAGTACATAGAGGAAAACCCTAGAGACTCAACCAAAAAAACTACCAGAACTGATAAATGAATTCAGTGAAGTTGCAAGATACAAAATATACAGAAATGTGTTGCATTTCTATACAACAAAGTAGCATAAAGAGAAATCAAGAAAACAATCCCATTTACAATTGCATCAAAAAATACCTAAAAATAAACAACCAAGGAGGTTAAACATTGGTACTCTGAGAACTATAAACAATCATGAAAGAAACTGAAGAGGACACAAACAAATGCAAAGATATTCCATGCTCATGAATTGGAATATTGTTGAAATGTCTACAGAAAAAAATCTACAGATTCAGCGCACTCCCTATCAAAATACCAACAGCATTTTTCATAGAGCTAGAATACTAAAGTTTGTATGAAACCACAATAATCTGATTTTAAAGTGGACCTGAAGAGATGTTTTTCCAAAGAAGACATACAGAAAAGACATTTTCTAAAGACATGAAAAGACGCTCAGCCTCACTAATCATCAGGGAAACACAAATCAAAACCACACTGAGATATGACCTCACACCCGTCAGAATGGGTAGTATCAAAAAGAAATCAGCGTTGGCGAGGGTGTGGAGAAAAAGGAATCCTCACGTACTCTTGGTAGGAATGTACACTGGTGCAGCCACTGTGGAAAATAGTACTGAGGTTCCTCAAAAATTAAAAATAGAAATGCCACACAACCCAGTAATTTCAGTACTGGGTACTTACCTAAAGAAAATGAAAATATTAATTTGGAAAGATTTACATACTCTATGTTTATTGCAGTATTACTTATAATAGCCAAGAGATGGAAGTGACCCAAGTGTTGGATAACGAAAATGTGGTATCTATATACAAAAGATTATTATTCAGCTATAAAGAATGAGATCTTGCCATTTGTAGCAACATGGATGGATCTAGAGGGTATTATGCTAAGTGAAATAAATCAGAGAAAGTCCAATGCATTTCACTTATATGTGGAATCTAAAAAAAAGAAAAAGAAACAAACAGAAAAAACTCAGATTCTAAAATACAGAGAACAAGCTAGTGGCTCCCAGAGGAGAAGTGGAGAACAGGATGAGTGAAATAGAGAGGATTACGAGGTACAAACTGCCAGTTATAAATAAGTCACAGAGATGAAAGGTACAGCATTACACAATATTGTGGTAACATTATATGGGGACAGATGACCACACTTATCATGATGAGCACTGAGTACAGAATTCTTAAAGCTATGATGTACACCTGAAACCAGTATGTTAATTATATTGCAATAAAAAAGTACTCTTCCTCTCAATCTATGAAGAAACTGAAGCACAGAGAGGTTTCATAACTTTCCCAGGATCCCATAGCTATTAACCGGGAGAGCCAGGATGTGAAGGCAGGTGGTCTGGCTCCAGAGCTCATGCTCCTAAGCCATGCTGACCCTTTAAATATTGGATGGACAGGAGCCCTTCAAGACTCTCCTTAAGGAATCCTCTCAAATGAATTTCCCTAACAATCAGATTTTTGGTACAACAAATTTACCTATTTTTTAATTAGAAGAAAACCTATTTGATCTTTGATTACTGCATTCGTTCATCATAACAGCAAAATCTGGAAAATAAAGAAAATTTCACTCATAGTAGCATTTTTCTATTTAGTGTATTTCATTTCTCAAGTTTTATATGCATCTCTTTTCTGTTTTTTTTTTTTTTTTTTTTTTTTTTAAGAGAGGGAGGAGGGGGAGGGGCCGAGGCAGAGGAAGAATCTTCAGCAGGCTCCATGCCAAGCGTGGAGTCCGACGCAGGGCTCAATCTCACAATCCTGAGATCATGACCTAAGCCGAAATCAGGAGTTGGACACTTAACTGAGCTACCCAGCTGCCTCTATATCCATCTGTGTTTTACTACTATCAGAATAGAAGCAATTCTATAACTATAGTGTATTTTTCAGACTAACTTTACATAAAAGCAGCCTGATGTTTCAGTCTTCATACTTCCTTTTCTTGTCTTGAGAAGATTCAAATAAACCCCAAATATCTTATCTTCCCAGGTGTCCTCCCTTCTGCCAGCTCTATTCACCCTAAACTCTGCACATTCTCTCTGCGCAGGCACACCACGGGATGAGTGCCATATGCTCCTGGAGGGGTGAGGGAGGAAATGATAAATCATAAATTTCTGAAGGGGCCATTCAAATTCCCTAGTCGGACATCCCCTTCAGCAGTCGATGAAAGCAGGCCAGGACAGGTGTGGTGAGTCACCGACGTTAGTGACAGAACTGGGACAAGGACAAGGGTCCTGGCTCTTACTACAACTGTCACTGCCCTGTCCTCCATCTGTACACCATTCAACTACACAAGTCAGAGGAAGGAACTAAAAAATTTTAAATAAAGTCCAAATCTTTCCTGACCTCCCACAATGCTCACTTAACAAGCCCAAGATTTTGCTTTATAAACTCAGTGTTAATATTTTAAAACTTCTGGATGCATGCAAAGAAACAAAAAGTACTATTCTGTCAGTACCTAGTACAAAAATTTTATGGTAAGGCAGCAATTGAGATGGAACTGACCTATTATAATCCTGTATGCTGTTTATAAAATTATATAGTATTCCTAAATAGTTTTCACTATAATTTTTTGAATGCCCCAAAATAATTAGGATAACCTATGAATATGGTCTGTCTGTTCTGAAAGAAAATTTTAAAAGACCTCATATTCTACTTTTAATTACTTGGCTTGATTTCCTTTTAGATGCTCAGATAGGACACTGAAGGATACCTGAAAGCAAAAGAGTGTAGTTATTTGATTCGTGAAAAAGAAGAAAATAACATAGGTTAAAATATTACGCCCTGGAGAAAACTCTTGAGAGTAAAAGGGTGTTGAACAGAAAGCTGCACTGAAGCTTAAAGGCAAACTAATTTATTACAGGAGAAATCAGAGAAGTTTTACAAAGAGAGTTAGAAGTTAAAACATCTAGTTTAGTGATTATTAAAGCCATGCTTGAAAATGTTTCTACCATACTAATTATTACATAATTAGTCACTAGTAAATTAAAATGAAACAAAGTTCTTAATGATTTAAGTTAGCATATAGGAAGGGACATGAATATAAGGCATTTGGAAAAACAAAGTTGGCTTTAGGGCTTCCTCTTTTTTATCATTCTGTAACAGTTACGCTGATGTTTACAAAGTATCACAGACAGACTTCTCTTCTGGAAGCTGAAAGCTGTGTTTGGGAAAAAAATTATTAAGAACCTAGCAAAATACTTTTGTCAGAAGTTTTGGCAAGGCATTAAGAAGTGGGATTTCTATGAAATTAGAATAAGTCAGAATAAGGTAAACTCACATTGGGAAGGCAAACAGACCTACATATAGGTTCACATGTCAAAACACAGTTATTTTAGACAAGGACATGTAGGAAAATCATTCTAAAAACTCAACTTAAATTGAGAACTTTTTCCAGGGAAAAAAACAGACCTGTACTTTCTGTAAGGCCTGGATCCTCTCAGCAAACGCCACCTTGACAAAAGTAAGATCTTCCTTCCCTTTGATCATGGACTATCCCCTAAACAAATTGCAGATCATAAACCTTAAAATCATCAACAGTGCAGTTTTATTAAAGTGCAGTCATTTCAACTTATGAGCAAATGCCAAGTTTGACAGCATGACACCCCAGCCCCTGAATGCATGGCTGGTCGGCTCTCTGGGAAAGCACGGGACAATAATAATGCAGACAGCTTGGTGCTTATGCTGTTCTTCCGGCTGGAAGCTGAACTACTGTGTCTCCCCTGAAGCAAGAAACAGGCCTAGTGCCTTTTAAATCTTTATGATATAAATTAACAGAGACTTTAATAAATGACAATTACAAAATATTTCAGTACATCTGTTTAATCAACAAATGTTTAAAGAGCCAAGCATGATTCTGCTACAAAGAGAAACAGGAGATTTATGGGACAGTGCTTTGGCTAACATTTTATCTTCCCAGTTCTTAACTGTGACAAAACTATTATATAGTTATACACTCACGAAGTTTTTATTTATTTTTTCCTATAAAATAATCAGCTGCATGCAGACCTCGGATAGATCCAGATCATCTGCCTTTACGTATTTGTGAGTTTAATTTTCTTCTTTCTCCTTTACCATTGTAGAATTGTCATAAGAATCATTTGTTTTATTTAGTTCCATTTTATTTTACCTTTCTTTTGACTGAAAAAATAACACCTGATTTAGGAAAATGTTATTTAATAAAAACAGGAATGGTATTCTGGGATTTAAGTTAATACTGTTACTTAGCCACTAGGCTATGCTAAAGGACAGTCCATTTGTTCAAGAACACTTCTGTCTTCCAGCCACCCAAAAAAGGAGGAAAATAAATTTAAAAACTGGATATGAATTATTTAGCCATTCAAAACCTAGCTGGTAATTCATTTAACAGATATATATGAGTTTATATAATTAGTCTATAGGACATATTCCCAAAGAATAAATGAGCCCTTTTTAAAAAATCAAATCTATGTCATGTGGTAATGTCCAGTTTGGTTTTAAAAGAATGAAATCATCTTTATTTTATTTAAAATAAGTATATTTTCATTTACATGTAGTCAATCCTATTTTTTAAAAAAAACTATAATGTCTAGTCATGGACTGATTAATTATCAGAGAAACATGAGCTTTTTATCAGATATATTTTTCTGCTTATAAAAAGTTTTTTTTTAATTTTTTTGTTATATCACCATACATTACATCATTAGTTTTTGATGTAGTGTTCCATGATTCATTGTTTGTGCGTAACACCCAGTGCTCCACGCAGAACATGCCCTCTTTAATACCCATCACCAGGCTAACCCATCCCCCCACCCCCCTCTCCTCTAGAACCCTCAGTTTGTTTTTCAGAGTCCATTGTCTCTCATGGTTCTCTCCCCCTCCGATTTACTCCCCTTCATTCTTCCCCTCCTGCTATCTTCTTCTTCTTTTTTTTCCTTAACATATATTGCATTATTTGTTTCAGAGGTACAGATCTGTGATTCAAGTCTTGCACAATTCACAGTGCTCACCATAGCACATACCCTCCCCAATGTCTAACACCCAGCCACCCCATCCCTCCCACACCCTAACCACTCCAGTAACCCTCAGTTTGTTTCCTGAGATTATATAAAAAGGTTTTTATCAGATCTATTTTTCTGCTTATAAAAAGGTTATTTAGGGCACCTGGATGGCACAGTTGGTTAAGCCACCCAGGTCATGATTCTGGAGTCCTGGGATCGAGTCCCACATCGGGCTTCCTGCTGGCAGGGAGTCTGCTTCTCCCTCTGACCCTACCCCCTCTGTGCTCTCTCTCTCACTCTCTCTCAAATAAATAAAATCTTTTTTTTAAAAAAAAAGGTTATTTAAAAAGGCAACAGTTGAGAACCAAACACATTTGTTTTAGATATTTTTCACGTTAAAATTATACTCTACCCTCTAACTTGTGTTTAGAACCCTTTGTATCTCAACTTAGGAATGTAACTTACTGCCATTTTTTCCTTAAAACTCTAAGGACCATACTACTATTTTCATCATCATTATTATATTAATACCTATCCTTGACTGCATACTGGGGGTGGGGCACTGAGATTCAAACAGGTCTAAGAAACTCACAGGGCAGTTGGGGACACAAAAAATAAACACTGGTAAAATATAGTGAAGGCCCACACAGGTGCTATATATATATAGTGATGAATATTCATTACACGTTATAATAGTTCACATAAGAGATGCCCACATTCTTAGAACATCCAACAGGTTTTTATAACTAAAGACCCAGAGGATTTCAAAGTCTAGTTCTCAAAAGTGCTCTGAAGATAAAAATCCATAACCCTCCCAATTTATTGTTTAATCCACTTGACAAGTCTATCTATAAGAGGGGTCTGCCATATTTTAAAGATAAATTAATCTTTTTTTAACTTGACTTGTCTCTTTTTCAATTATTCATTACTCATCTATTAATTATTCATTATCGGATGAATTATTGACAGAACACAACCCAGCCCCAAAGCAAAATGCTATTAATCTACTACTCATATCCTATTATCGCTTTGGCATATGATAGAGTACTTGGAAGAAAAAGGTTAGTGGACTTTCTCTTCTTAAATGTAATTAAGTTCAGTAAAATCCATTTATGAGACACTGCAGAAAAAAGATGAATACAGTTATGATGTACGTCAAATCATGTTTGCCCATATACACAGGGGTGATATTTAAAATATTTTTGTGTTTCCACAAGCACCAAGGAACCCAAACAGCTGCTTGTGCTAAAGCACCTGTACCTGCCCATAGGGATAAACTGCCATGACAGCAACGCTGAAAACCTTTAATTCTGGTTGATCATCATCATCATTATGTCCAATATGGACATTAGTTTCTACTGAATCTCTATTATGAAATATGATATTCTTGATTATGCTGCATAACATACAAACTAGCAGGACAGCATCACATGTATTTTCAGTTCTAGAACTCCTTCCTTTTACATACTATAAACTGCAGAGATACCTGAATGTCTAGAATTGCCTATTGGTATCTTTTAGGAATGGCAGATAATAATTCATGTGGCTGGATCTAAAGCATTCCTGATCTGAATCCAAAGTGAGTTCTTGGGCTTTCTATATTAAATTGAGAGGCTATTTTGAGATTACAATTTTCTTTAGTGATCCCCTTCACCGGTTAGTCTTTGACAGAAGTCAACTCCAGACCCATCCTGGGGTTCCTGACTTAGTCAAGGGCTCAGAGATAAGATAAAAACCAGTTCTCCTTCAGTGTAAAGGATTAAAAAAAAAAAGGGGGGGGGGAAGGAAAACAACCAACCAAAAAATCAAGTCTTGGCAGGGGCTGGACTGCCCCACCTGCCCTGGAGCATTCTAAAGGAAGAAGTTGCCAAAGAGGAGAGCAGGGCTTTCTTCCCACAGAAGTGAAAGGCTGCAGACTTGCTATGTGCCCAACCTCCTGTTTAGTGTCTTGGTTCTTGGGACACTTTGAAGGCTCCAGGGGTATTCATCATGGTGATGGCCATGATGGTGCCCTTCATCAAAAGAGACTGATATAAAAATAGTAGAGAAATAACTGCAGTGCCTGGACTATGTGTTCCTTTATGCCTAACTCTAGACTCTACTAGTCTCTAAGCACTTTAGGGTGGTAATATTCTCACTCTCTATGCCAGCTGTACCCAACTTGTCTTCACTGGCTAAAAGTCCTTCCAGAACTCTTTATTGACCATGGATATGCTATGTCATGTGACTGGGATGCCCTTCCTCCTCATTGCCCACCCAAATTCATACTTCAAGTTTCATCTCAAAAGTCAGGTGTCTTGTGAGATTTTCATGACTAACTGCACCTAAAATCAGAAGTGTTCTTTCCACCAGATCCCATTTGTCTCTTGAGGTTTGTTCCAGAAGGAACAGAGTAAGCGCTCAATACAAGCCTGCTAAATAAATCAATGGTGAGCAGGTAGAGGGAGGAATGAGAAGAACTCTAAATATTAAATCCCAGGAACTCCATCTCCATTATGAGCTGAGTCATGGCTGGCCTTTAGTTTGTGTTACTACACTGAAGATGCCATAATGTGGGCTACATTTTCCTTTCAAAGAGCCCACCCTCTGAGCTGTTCTTCCCATCAGTGAGCCTCGTTCTGATGCTGCTTACACACTGCCCATCCAAACCAAGGAAGCAATGTAGCCCTCAGTCCCTGTTAGTCATCCAAAGAATCCTTATCTTATTGACTCATCAGTTAACTCCGCCGCAGTGCTGGTGATCTGGCTCCAAAGCCAGCAGACGGCACCTCTCCATACAGGAATGCACGTTCTTAGACTCTTATGTTGGTCGCTAATCTCAGAGGGAGCCATTTTAGCAACTGCTTCTCTCCACTGTGAAAAAAGGTTGCATTCCTTCCTAATAACTAACAGCCCTGTGCTGGGATTTGACTGTAGTGAGTCCCACAGGGTTCATGTGAGAAAGACCCAGGTTTTTAAAGAACTCATTTTATTAGATTCAAGAGTTCAGACCTGTTACCTCACCAACTACAAGGGAAAAAGAACCCTGGTTGAGATGAGGGCTGACCCCGGCGCACGGTAGTCCCCAGGAAACAGGCTTACCCAGCAGCGTCAGTTCCTCCAGGAGTGATGCCATTTTCCACTCACACACTGGATGAACACTCACATCCCTCCCTGACAAAACTTGCACAGCCTCCTGGGGTTGTATCTGAATAACATTTTAGCTTTAATCTATTTTATGTAAGTTTATTTCTGGAGACCTGAATGCTATACTAGTTTGAACCAGCATTATATTTTGGAAAGTATCTCTTAGAGTTTATCTCCATCTATCACTACTCTTCATCAATATAAATGATGTAGAATACCACTGCAATCGATTACCAATATTTTGTTAGCATAGAAGCAGTTATCTTAACTAAATACCCATGTATTTAGATAAAAAGGTATCTAGGAGTTTAAAAAATTAAGTTATTCCATAAATGTCATTTTTGGGGATATTCCATGATATACTTACTGGCTCTGTCAGTAAACTGACAAAAGAGATACATTGAAATTAAATCCAGTAATTCAGGAGAAAAAGATCTTCAAGTACACACTCACCCACTATGTTTCATATGTGGTGGTTTATCCATTCGCACTGCTAATTTGATTTTTAAGTCAGAGTCCTGGCTATTTTTTGGAACTACCATTCGGTGCAACTCAGCTGACTTGGAGCTATTAGAAGTTGGGTATAATATCACCTGTAAAAGACAAAAAAGAAAGAAAACATTTAAGTGCACAATACAGTGTCTAATGATTGGAACGGAAATCTTTTCTCTGTTTTCCTGTTTAAAAAGAAGGTATCATGCCCAAATGTGTCTAAACCATTTGACTCCCACCACAACAGATGGGTTTTCAATACAGACTCATTTATCTTTTTGACAAATATGTGTTTTCATATTATCACATAACGAGTTTTCTTCCTGTGTCACTTCATAATGAGGTAAGAGCACAAAGGCTCCAGCTGAATTGACAGCTGAGAAATACTTGTTAGACACCTATAATTTCAAGACTATTCTAAACTCCTCAGGACAAAAGTTCAGAAAGAAGTATTTTTTGAAATTATAGATAGCATGTTTAAAAAAGTAAAACCAATTATTTTAGGCAGCAAAACTAACTCATTTTAATATTTTCATTGTAAAATAGTATTAAAGGAAATCAACTCAATTAGAGATGGAAAAGACTGACATCATAGCACATTTTCTGCCTTAGGTCACTACCAAAGGATTTTCCCCCCTGATAACATGTTTTAGAAACTATGAGAAACTATGACTGAAACAAAATAATTTTTAACAAAACCTCCAAATTACCATGTGATTATTTCAGAACTCTACAGCTTCACAAAGCCAACACAGAAGAAGAGCTTACTCTTCATATACAAGCCTACCTCATCTTAGTGCATTTCACTTTCTTGTTCTTCACAGATACTGCATTTTACAAGCTGAAAGTCTGTGGCAACCCTGCGTTGAGCAGGCCTACTTGAAACCTCACGTCCCGTCACATTTTGGTAATTCTCAAAATGTTTCAAATTTTTACATTATTATTATATTTGCTATGGTGATCTGTGATCAGTGAACAACTGTGATGTTACTATTCCAACTGTTTGGGGGCATCACGAACCATGCTCACGTAGGACAGCAAACTTAAATTTGCGTTTATAAATGTGTGTTTTCTGACTGCTCTACTAATTGATTATTACGCTGTCTCTCTCCCTCTCCTTGGGTCTCCCTATTCCCCGAGACACAATAATATTGAAATTAAGATACTAACCTTACAATAACCTCTGAGTGTTCAAGTGAAAGAAGGAGTCACGTGTCTCACTTTAAATAAAAAACTAGAAATCACTAAGCTTAGTGAGGAAGGCATGTCAAAAGCCAAGATAGGCTGAAGGCTAGGTCTCCTGGGCCATGTTGTCATTGCAAAGGGAAAGTTCTTGAAGGAAATTAAAAGTGTACTCTAGTGCATGCACCAGGGATAAAAAGCAAAACAGACTTATTGCTAATACAGAGAAAGTTTTAGTGGTTGTGAGAGAAGATCAAATAAGCTATAATATTCCCTAGAACCAAGGCTTAATCCAGAGCAAGACCCTAACTCTCTTCAATTCTGTGAAGGCTGAGAGAGATAAGGAAGCTGCAGAAGGAAAGTCTGAAACTAGCAGAGGCTGGTTCATGAGGTTTAAGGAAAGAAGCCGTCTCCATAACATAGAAGTACAAGGTGAAGCAGTTAGTGCTGATGTAGAAGCCACAGCAAGTTATCTGAAGATCTAACTAATAAAAGTGGCAACACTAAACAACATTTTCAATGTACATGTACAATTTTCAATCAAACAGTATTCTATTGGAAGAAGAGGTCATCTTAGACTTTCATAGCTAGAGAGGAGAAGTCAATCACTGGCTTCAAAGCATCAAAGGGACAGGCAGACTCTTATTAAGGGCTAATGTAACTGTTGACCTTAAATTGAGGCTAAGGCTCATTTACCTACCATTCCAAAAATCCTAGGGCCCTTAAAGAATGATACCAAATCTGCTCTGCTTGAGCTCTATAAATGGAATAACAAAGTCTTGATAACAGCACATCTGTTTAAAACAAGGTTTACTGGCTATTTTAAGTCCACTGTTGAAGCCTACTGCTCAGAAAAAAAAAAAGGTTTCTTTCAAAATATTACAATGAGATTAATGTTCTTTCCATGCTTGCTAACACACCGTCTATCCTGCGGCCCATGGATCGAGGAGTGATTTTCACTTTGAAGTCCTATGTAAGAAACACATTCCATAAGGCTAAAGCTGCCATAGATAATGACTCCTCTGATGGATCTAGGCAAGGTAAAGAGAAACCTTCTGGAAGGGATTCACCATTCTAGACGCCATTAAGAACATTTATGATTCACGGGAAGAGGTCGAAATATCAACAGTAGCAGGAGTTTGGAAGAAGTGGATTCCAATTCTCCTGGATGATTTTGGGAGGTTTCAAAACTTCAGTGGAGGAAGTAAGTGCAGATGTGGTGGAAACAGCAAGAGAACCAGAAGTAGAACCTGAAGATATGACTGAACAACTATTCCTTGAGTTACAACAATATTGAAATTCGGCCAACCAGTTACCCTGCAATGGCCTGTAAGTGTTCACATGACAGGCAGAGTCACTCAATACAGGGCTGCAGTGTCCTGGTAACCTTTAGCAGGTAAGAAGGTACTTCTTGTGGAAGTGGTTTGAGATGGAATCTACCCCTGATGAAGATGCTGTGAAGACTGCTGAATTGACAACAAAATTTTTAGAATATTACACAGACTTAGTTGGTAATGCAGTGGCAGGGTTTGAGAGGATTGATTCTAATTCTGAAGTTAGTTCTACTGTTTGTAAAATGCTAGCAAACAGCATCACATGCTTGAGAAATTGTTCATGAAGAGTCCATCAATAACAGCCAACTTCATGTGGTCTTAATTTAAGAAGTTACCATGGCCACCCTAACCTTCAGGAACCACCACCCTGATCAGTCAGTGATCATCGACATCAAGGCAGGATCCTCCACCAGCAAAAAGATTATGATTTCCTGAAAGCTCAGATGATGGTTAACGTTTTTAGTAATAAGTGTTTTTTAATTAAGGTAGTTACTTTTTAAAGACAATGTTATTGCACACATAATACAGTATAGTGTAAACATAACTTTTATATACACTGAGAAACCAAAAAACTCATTTGACTCACTTTATCAGGATATCCATTTTATTGCAGAACTCTGGAACTAAACTCATAGTAACTCTGAGGAGTGCCTGTACATAAAATGATATATTTTCCCCACTTCAGTCAGTCATAACATTATTTAGACACGGCCTATATCCAAGCCTTGATATTTTTTAAATGGGAGAACTATCTTCTGAAGGATAAAGATATGAAATGCAGTATGTATATTTTAAGCCACTCTTATTTTATACCAATGTGAAAAGTCAACCAACCTGAAATTTCTATGTAAATGGAAGAATTATAAACATGCTCAGGTATGCTAAAATGTTCTTACAAACAAAACATGGCAACTGAATTTGGCATGCTCTGCCAAAACACAAAAGTCTTCATTTCCATGGATAAGTGGAACTATTCACAGAGAAATTTTCAAGCAAAGCTCTTTTTCTCTCTAGGAAAGACAACAGTCATAAAAGCTACTTAAACTATTCTCAACTTCCACGTTGTTAAATGCAACTACTATTTTGAGACTTTTCTCAAGCCTATCCTAAAAGCCACAGCTGACGTGAATCCAGCTTATCTATACACTTGAGCATATAAAGGCACATCCAGCAATACATAAAATGGCATTTGTGATATTTTAAAAAAATGGTATCATAGAATTAGTCCTTTCTGACGGCTAAAATATCCAGTGGAATATTTTACAGATTCTTTCTTAAATGAGAGTTAAAAAAAAAAAGTGATAATTTTTGGCTCAAACCAGTAGACAAAACAACGTTATTATCAACTTAGGGGAAGATTCCAAAAAAGAAACAAAGACTAAGAGCTGCATCTCGCTCTCTGAAGCTATATAGCTGCCATTCCCCTAGCGATTCTGGAAAGCTTTTTCTTGTTCTGCCTACTACATCCTTTTATCCCCCAAATTTATTTTGGCATGAGCCACCTAAAGACTCTATTCCTTTTTAATTCTTCCTTGTTTGCACAAAAATTGGTATTGTACCAAACTCCAAAAGGATGAGAGGATGAGAATATTTAAACGAATATTTAAATACAGGATGAGAATACTTAAATGAATATTTTGGCCATTTTCTCATTCTCTAAATGCTGATGACAGTTACTAAATAAGGTCCCCAAACAACTAATTGCATCCGATCCACAAATTAAGGATCCTCTTACTACTGAATACCATTTCTGCCACATTTCAGTTTCCTAATGTGTACTTTTAAGTCAGTGGAAGGATTTACTGCTTAACTCTGTTCAATTAAACATGTGAGGGCCCATTACGTGGGGACACTCAAAGGTGAAAGAATACGGATGGCTCAGATCCCTCAGGGAGTCCATAGTTTCTTCTTATCAGAGCTAAGAGCTCAGATATTATCTGATGATCTTACTTCCCCTTACTGCACTTCTATCCCTAAGATGTACCAAAGTTTTCTGATTTTGTCAGTCTCTGAGTTTACTCACTGTCATTTCTTTGGTGGCTCTGTTCTATCACATGTGAAGCTAATACCCTGTGTTACATTTCTTCCTTTTGAAAGACCTAGAATTGTCTGTTTCTCGGGACTTGAAAGACCCAAAACTGTCTGTTTCTTGGGACAAACACTGACACGTGTAACAAACGGAGGTCCATACATATGAAATACACTGTTTGTAAAATAACTGTACTGATGGATAAACCCTGGACTTAGTCTTAACAATGACTGTAAGGCAGTTTCCAGGTCCCCAAATTGCACACACATGAAGTGGTCATGGCCCTCTACGTGATGTTGCCACAGATGATAACAGACAGGCAGCGACTCCCCATGTGTAGGCCCCAAAGGGCCAGGAGCAATAAAGGACAAAGGAGTTCTTTTTCAGATGCAGAACAAGGGTCTAATCAAGAGATCCTCAACACTGCCAGGACAGGAATTCAGTGCCGTCCCTGGACAAATATTGCTATGGATTTTCCACTGCAACTTTTTTTTTTCTTTTCCCCGAATGGGCTACTTGGCCGGCAGCTCTCCTGCACCTGTTCCACTGCTGTAGACTGGACTGGTGCTAGAGCAGGGTGGGGAGGGGAGGTGGACAGTAGGTGGGTAACATGAACTCCAGCTCACAGGTCACCAGAGCCCCAGCTGGGCCTGATGGAGACGCTGGATTCTGGCCTGGCTGAGACTTTGGGTTGATTCCCTGGAGTTGAAGTGAATGTGTTCTCCGCGTAGAAGGAAGGGGAACACAACTATTCTCATCTTTGGCTACAGGGGGCCAACTAATGCCGGTCATCTGTGTACTAGGATTAGTGCTTTCCCTAGCATAGAACTTGCTAGAAGCAGCTAGTCAGCCAGAGATTATATTTTCTAGCTCCTCTTGCATCTAAGTAGGGACATATGAAAGTTCTAGCTAATGGAATATGCAGAGAAGTGGTAAGCGTCACTTTGGGGAAAAATGATGAAGATACATGTATGCCTTCTTCATCCCTTTTTACTCATCTGCTAGCCACATGCAGAGAACTCCAATGCTCTAGGAAATGAGAGCCATAACATAAAATGGAAGAAACTACAGCCCTGAATCACCGCATGGAGGAAACGTACCCCACCTATCAGGAATGCCCATCACAAACTGTTCCGCAGGTGTTACTGTTTTGAACTCGTGAAATGTTTGTTGCAGCATTTAGTAGGACCCTAAGTAGTACATTAACAGAGTTTGGCATCCAGGCTCTTTCACAGGAAAGTGCTTACAGATTTTAAGATAAGCTGTTCTACTTGAATAGGACTTGGCATAGTAATTAAAATATTTAACAGATATAAAAATTTACTAAGGATTCTGCTATATTCCAGGTTTACATCTAAGTTAAATTATAGCTCTATACAAAATAGTTAGCTTCTTCTATTATTTAGCAAAGTTGCCTATTCTTTGCTATTCACTTCTCTGAACACTTCTATACACATTTCTGCTTCTTCTAGCTTATTTTTGTCACCAACACTTTAAATGTCTTGTCACTTAGCTTGACACATTTTATGATTCCTTACCTTAAATATAAAACCAACCTATCGTCTTCATAATAAAATGTCAACATTACTTGCTATCTTTGCAGAGGTGTAATGAAAAACACAAATTTTTTTAGGCTTTGTTTAAAATTCTGTCAAATTTAATATACAGAAAGAAACCCTTAAGAATGAAGTGTAAATATACATATATACATAATGTTTAGAATAATATGAGGTTCATGGGATCTTAACATATATTTGTACAAGCTGACACCTCTACACTGTTTTCCTCCTATTAAAATATATTAAAGCCAAGCTATGTACTTTTGTGCACATTTCGCATGATTTTAACTTTGTGACCTATACGTTTAAGGCCTTCTAAATTTCTAAACAATTTCAACAAAGATCTGAAAAATGTAAAAACTAAAGGGAAAAAATTACAACTAAAGGGAGCTAGATAGGCCCTGGGGCTAGGTAAGCAATTCATTGCCCATTTCTATAAATAACTGTTAGCGTAGAGGAAGAAAAAGAGAGTATGTGACCACAATAATGGCATTTTAGTCTTAAATTAAAATAGAGATACGTACTTGATAAAATTCTAGCTCAAAGATGGGTGCAACCAGCAATTCTGGAAGAAATCAGGACAGAATGCATAGGGAAATTACTTCCACTTGGGAGTCTCAAAGAACCCATAAGAATTACAAGGCAAGACAGGGGGAAGAAACTGAGACAAAGACACGAGGCTGTTGGAACTGAGCCACCCTAAGAGTGGCCCTCTAGAAAAAGACACACATCCTGTCAGCCAACCAACAAATACTTGCTAAGTGCCTACTCTAGGATATGAAGGGGAATCATGGTGAAGAAGGGCTTAACTGAAGATACTGAAGATATATGCTAATATTCTTTGGTTCTCAAGCCCTTCCCCAAGCTTAATTGGTCAGCTCTTTCTTTGTTCCCTGAACCTCTCCCCAGGCAGCTTCCATTGATTGCTCTCCCCGCCCCCGCCCAGGACTTCAACCAATACAAATGCTCGCTCATTAGATCTTCTGCCATGTCAATTCTCTATCTCATCAACAGTCACATGAAAAGATGCTCACATCACTCTTCATCAGGCAAATGCAAATCACAATGAGATATCACCTCATACCTGTCAGAAGGACTAGGCTCAAAAACATACAAAATACATGTCGGTAAGGATGCGGAGAAAAGGGAAGCTTCTTGCACTGTGAATGTAAGTAGGTGCAACCACTGTGGAAAAGAGGACTGGCAGTTCCTCAAAAAATGAAAAATAGACTTATCATATGATCTAGTAATTCCATGACTGGGTATATATCCAAAGAAAACAAAAACACTAATTCAAGAAGATGTACATACCCCTCTATTTCTTGCTGCATTATTTACAATAGCCAAGATATGAAAGCAACCCCAGTGTCCATCAACAGATGAAGAAGATGTGGTATATATACACAATGGAATATTACTCAGACATAAAAAATGAGCTCTTGCCCTTTCAAACAACATGGGTGGACCTAAAAGCAATCATGTTGAGTGAAATAGGTCAGAGGAAGATAAATGCCCTATGACTTCACTTACATGTGGAATCTAAAAAACAAACAAAACAAAGAACAGGAAAAACCCAGACTCTACAATACGGAGAACTGGTGGTTGCCAAGGGGTGGTGGATAGGGATATGGGCAAAATCACTGACAGGGATCACGAGGTACAAACTTCCAGCTATAAAATAAGTGACAGAGATAAAAAGTACAGCATAGGGAATACAGCCGATAATACTTTTTTAAAAAGGGTGAAACACAAACTTTTGAGGATTAGGAAGAGAACTCTATAATTGAGACTAGAGGCCAAGGAGGCAGAAAAACCAGAATGTGATGCACAATATTCAAGGTGGACAGTGTTTCAGGGAGTAGGAAATGGCGAACAGTGCCAAATGGCAAATGAGAGGGTAAGCACAGTAAAAATGGAAAAGGGTATTGCCTGGTTTAACAGAAAAATCACTCAAGATCTCAGCAAGTTATGTGAGACCAGACTGTGATAGTTTCAAGAACACAAATCTATCGGAGGAAGAAGAAAGCACTTCATTTAACTCTTAGGTGATCAAGATAGGGCAGGTTGGGCAAGATCACTTCGGCTAGAAGAGCCCTGTTTGCAAAGGTAGGGGCAATAAGCCAGGGAGGGTGCAGAGGGCAAGGAAGTGGGAAGTTGTGCTGACAGTTGAGAGCAGAAAGGAAGACTGGGAGTAAGCTGTAGAGGAGCGTGTTTTGCCAAGCAGTTTATAGGCTATCCCATAACATGCCATTAAAAGATGCTTTTAAGGCAGGAAATAACAATCACATTTTTATACCCCTGAGTAAAGAATAATCCCCCTCTACCTAGCTGTATACATCCCAGAGCAGAGGTGTGGTAAGGTGTCCTAACAACCGAGAGATAAACTGGCCTTAAAAATACATCGTTGAAAAAAAAAATACATCTTTGAAAAGGAGTAAGAAGAGAGCAAAAATGCTATTAGCTTGAATCATGTTTTAATTTGTGATTAAAAATCCTTTCTGCTGACAATCAGATGTCCTTGAGATAGAGTTCTATAAGGACACGTACGTGTAAGGGAACATCTCAGATAAGCAGAGCTATCTCTATGCGAGACCTTGACTTTCTGGGTTCAGCTGACATTTTTCTATCTTTCTCCTTCAAATGATGGAGATTTTACACTTTAGCTAAGATTCATAATGACTAAGAATTTATACTTTAGCTAAGGTTCACAATGTGAACTTTTCAAGTACCAAGTACCTTCCTGAGAGCTATAACCTTGAGAGAAAGACTAACTGAATTTACTTCATTTCAATAAATTTGTATTTAGCACATGTTAATAACTAGGATATATTTTCTCCAATATCAGAGCCTCTGTATTTTCAGTGTGTGGAGAAGATATAAATCAAAAGATTTTTCTGAGAGAAATCTACATCCTTAGTAACATTTTCCAGTGTTTTAATACACTCGAGGTTGCTTTGTCGAAATTATTTCCCCTTCGATTTAATATCACCGCTTCCTGTCCTACTTAGCTGAAACACAGAACACCTGCTCACTCTCACCAACACAATGCTCTTTTGTGTACTGAAAGATTAGCATTAAGTCTTCCGTCAACCTCATTGTCTGTAGGCTAAATCCAGCTCCCTTTATTTTCAAAGTTGGAAAGAATCCTGGAATTTACAATATGGAACTGATCAAACTCCCAACCCCTTACCAAATGTGTACTTGGCCTGACAGAGAACCATTCAACTCCTTCCTTCTATATCATACTTTTTTTAATAAGGCCCTTTTCAAATAAAAGCGTAAAAGAAAAAAGTATTATCTTGATTCAGTACTTTTTCCTGACATTAACTCGTTAAAAGATAGAGATTAAAAACCTTGTTATTTGCAGGATGGGGGTTGAGGAGAGCGTATGGAAAAGAAAAACCAAGGTGGATAAATTATTCCTAAATCTTTTCTGAAATCTCTACTTCATAATGAACCATTATATGAAGGGGCTCTTAGAGTGCATTTAGTAGACTATGCTCCCTGAAGGCAGAAGCCATTGTGTAGTAGAGTATCTCATCTGTGGCTTCTAGGTTAATGTAACCCAGTATCTTCAATTAAGCCCTCCTTCACCATGATTCCCCTTCATATCCTAGAGTAGGCACTTACCAAGTATTTGTTGGTTGGCTGACAGGATAGATAAATGCTCAGAGAAATTAGGAATAAAAATGCAAGCCTAAAATTGACACTTTAACTGAGGTGAAAAGAGAAAAGGGCTTGCCAAATTTGGTAACAGAAAATGACAGTAGTAATTCTGTAGGCCAGCTTTTGCATGCCATTTACTTGCCAGTCTGTAAACATTTATGAAACTCTCATCTTTCCATTCCTGTGATAAAGTTTCCCAAAGATGTCTCTACACATCCTCATCTCCAGAAACTATGAATAGGTTACCTTATATGGCAAAAGAGAATTGAGGTAGCAGGTGGAATTCAGATCCCTATTTAGCCAACCTTAAAATAGGAAGATAACCCTAGGTTATCTAGGTGGGCCCAATACAACTACCAGAGTTCTTAGGGAAGCAGAAGGTAAAAGAGCGGGTGTCAGAGCCATGAGATGCGAGAAACGCTCAACTGGACAGTGATGGCTTTGGACATGGAAGGGGGCCATGAGCCAAGGAATATAAGCAGTCTCTAGAAGCTTAAAAGGTAAAAATAAATTGCATTCTCCCTTAGATCCTCTGGAAAGGAACTCCACTCTGCCAACATCTTGATTTTAGCTTACTGAGATTCATTTTGGACTTCTGACCTCCACAAATGTAAGACAATAAATTTGTATTGTTTTTGGTAATTTGTCAAAGTCACAACAGGAAACTAATAGAGACAATAAAGGCTGAGATTTGATCACAAAAGAACACTAAATGCAGAGGTTTGATTAAAAAAAAAAAACCCTAAACTTACCTTTTAAATTTCTTCTGCCAAGTGTGTGATTCAAAGATATTTTTACATTTAGACTTCTATCAGTAGCTTTGTCTGGTTACTTTAACAAGAGGTTTTTGTGTGTGATTATTTCTCTCACATTCCTGAAGCATTCTGCTTTTATGAAATCTTAATTTTTTTGTTTTGTTAAAGTTTTGACTTTCTTTATCCTATAAACTTTTTAAATGATTAATCACGAGGATGATTATTTTGGTTACTGGAATGAAGACCATCATGCATAAATTTCTAACAAATTTAAAGTTTCATATATCCAAATGATCAAGGATTATTTCTTCTATTACGAAGTCTTTGTTGAAGATTTTGAAAGACATAGTCAAGGCTGTCACTATGTTTTTTATGGCTCAATTAAAGATATAGGCCTTTATTCATCTTAATACATCACTTTTATTGCTTGTAAGGTGCCAATTTCATACTTCTCCTTGGATGGAGCAATTTATTGGAACAGCTACATCTGTGTTTTTTAAGACTTGTCTAGACAGAAAACCATCATTATTATTCTTGATCTATTCCCCTCAACCATAAATTATGAATAGCAGTAACCTTTATATTTCCTTACCAATACAGTTTCTATGAGAGGATACTGCATGAGTAGCTTTATCACATTTCTTATAATGCCTGGCATTTATAAAGAACCTTTCAACTGAATGCCTCCAAAGTGCTTTGTGAAATTTAAATTAATTCTCACATCACCCTTAAAAGATAGGCATCACTCTCGTTATGTAAATAACTTGACACTGAAGTTAAACGAATAACTAAGGAAAATTACTCCAGGATAACAAAAGACACTCTCAATGTTACATCCCTCCTCCTCAATCCAACAAATTATTCCCTTAATTATTTCACAAACATTATAATAACTAACGTAGCTTTGTTCTTGCTTGGGTTATTAAATACTGTCAGAATACATATGCATGTAGTATTTATCTATTGATTTAAGTACTGTAAGAATTTTTAGAGCCAAGTCAATTTTCTTTCTGTGAATCCAGAACATACAACAGTAGGATGGGAAGGAGGAAGTTACAGACTATGTCTAAACTTGGGTAACTCCAGCTTCATCCTTAAATATATCTGATAGACATTCAATATACAGTAAGATAGAGGGTGGTGGGGAATAAAGGTCAGGGCACAGAACGAGAAGTTAAGTGACTTGTCCACTCGTCCTACAGAGCCAAGAGCCAAGTCAAGGTCTTCTGGAAACAAGTTTTAAACTTCTCAGTTTCTGGTGCTCAAAAATTAATCTGAATCTTGTACTTTTATCTAAAGAAATTGTTTTTGACTCAAACACTACAAATAATAACTAGTAGGGAATAGAATTACCTAGCTTTTCTGTACCCGTGCTAAACACCATGAAGGTGAATATTCTTAAGTGGCCCCAAACAGCTCCAAGATGCATAGGAACTTCCTTTCTTAATGCAGCAACTGTAAGAGGAGGTTCGTAATGGACCTGAGGATGTTCTAACCTGCTTCCCCCATGTATTAAAAGACATGGGCTAGAACCTCACTCTTCCTGTAGGATCTAAACCATACCTTATTCTGCAATTGTTTCAGTTTATCACTTGGTAAGGAAGCTCGGGCATTCAAACAAAGGGAGTTATGCTACTGTCTACCACAATTTTCCATAGGAGGAATGAAACTGAATCAGGCAAAGTTCAAGAGATTCATTTGTTCATTCATCTCCCCAACAACTGGACATGCACTGCAGGTCAGAACCTATTAGATGTTGGTGAAATGATACTACGTCCTAGGCCTCCCTTTAAAAGAAAATGGAAATACACTAGTGTGGTAAGTTTTTTACATGACACACAGTCTTCGAATATCACCTGAAGTTACGCTGTGATGAGTTAAAGCAACGCCTAGGATAAGTTATTGATAATAAGTTAACAAAGAAAAAAAATGGAACCATAAAAACATTCAATTAGTCTAAAGAAGAGAAAAAAGGGAATACAGGACAGGAGAGACGGAACAAATAGCTAAATGATAGATTTAAACTTAACCATATCAATAAATCATAATAATGATTAAAAGATTGCCAGATAAATCTGAATAAAAAAGAGAGACCCAGTTATACGTTGCTTAAATAAACATATGTTAAAAGTAAAGAAATAGATTAAAGGATGGAAAGGATAACATGCTAACACTGGTTTAAAAAACCTGGAATGGCTGAGATAAAGTAGATTTTAAAGCAAAGTGTATTACAGGGGATAAGGAAGGTCATTTCATAATGACAAAGCAGTTAATTAATAAAAAGGACATGGAGATCATTAGTATTTATGCACCTAGCAACAGATCTTCAAGATACAAGAAGCAAAAAAATGACAGAACAAATCCAAAATTATATTCAGAGACGAATACCAATTTCTCAAAAATTGATTAAAAAAAGGTAGATAGAAAACCAATAAAGATATGGCAGATCTGAATAATAATTTGAACTATTACACTTTTTTGAAACACCCTATTAAACAGTGGAGGAATACATCGTCTTTATAAATACATGCAGAACATTCACCAGATGGACCATATTGTGGGTGATAAACTAAGCCTCAGTAAATTTTAAAAGGATCAAAGTTCTCTAAGTGTATTCTCTAATCATAACAGACTTCAATTAGAAATTAATAACAGAACTCTGAAAAACTCTAAAATATGTGGAAACTAAATAACGCATGCTCAATAACCTATGGCCAAAGGAAAAAAAAATCAAAATAAAATGTAGTATTTTCAAAAGGATGAAAATGAAAAAGATAAAAATTTGTGGGATGCCGCTAGCACAATAATTAGCAAATGAGCATTTATAGCACCAAATACCTAGTTTAGAAAAAACCGTTTTCTCAAATCAATGTCTTCCACTTTCAAGAAATAGAAAAAGTATTATAAATTAAACCCAAGATACATAAAAGAAATAATAAATATCACAGCCCAAATAAAAATTAGCAGGAGGAACTTTATCAGCTTGATGAAGGGGATCCACCAAAGAACCCTACACAGCTCGTATTATACTTAATGTGGAAGACTGGATGCTTTCCCCAAGAGATTGAGAACAAGATAAGGATGTCCATTTTCACTACTTCTGTTCAACACTGTATTGAAAGTTCTAGTAGGTGTAATAAGGCAACAAAAAGAAATTAAAACCACCTAGATTAGAAAGGAAAAACAAAGTGTATTTTTAGACAACAATACTGTCTATGGAAAAACAATCTACAAAGTGCTACTACAACTAGTGAGTTTAGCAACACTGCAGGATAGAAGATCAATACAGAAAAGTCATTTGTATTTCAACATACTGGCAATATCTAATTTAAAAAATTAAAACAAAATGATACAATGTAGAATAGCATCAAAAATATGAAATACTCAATGACAGATCAGGTAAAAAAAAAAAAAAAAAAAAAAAAGCCAAACCTTGCTATGAGGAATGAAGCAAGACTTAAAAAAAAAGGGAAGGATATACTATATTCATGGGTCAAAAGACCCAATACTGTTGATCAACTCCTAAACTGATCTACAGATTCAATGCAATCAGTCAAAATAACACTGAGTATTTTTTATAGAAAGCTACAAACCGATTTTAAAATTCATAGGAGAAAGCAAAGAACTTAAAGGAACTGAAGAATAAAAAACAAAAACAAAGCTGGAGAATTACCAGTCCTTGATATCACAGACTTACGATAAAGCTAATCAGAGCAGTGCACCACTGGCATTAATACAGGAAAACAGATCAACGGAACAGACTAGAGAGTCCAGAAATAGACCCAAAGATACATATACAATTGATTTGCAACAAAAGTGCTAAGGAAATTCAGTGAAGAAAGTTTTTTCAATAAATAGTACTAGAACACCCAGATATTCATATATCAAAAAAGTAGACTTCAATCTATACATAGCTCTAGCTCTAGATATAAAAAAAATTAACTAGAAATGGATCAAAGATCTAAATGTAAAAACCTAAAACTGTAAAACTTCTAACAGAAAACAGAGAATTCTGACCTTGGGCTAGGCAAAGATTTCTTAGATACAGCGCCAAAAGTATGAGCGATAAAAACAAATTCACAAGTTGGACTTCATCAAAATTAAAAACTCCTGCTCTTTGAAACACACTGTTAACAGAATGAAAAGACAAACTACAGACTGGGAGAATATTTACAAAACATATCTCTGATAAAGGAGATGTAAACAATTTATTATGGTCTTTCCAGACTCAAGAACAATAAGCAACTCAATTAAAAATTGGGGATTCATTGGGGCATTTGGGTGGCTCAGTGGGTTAAGCGTCCAACTCTTGATTTCAGCTCAGGTCATGACCTCAGGGTCATGAGATTGAGCCCTGGAACAGGCTCTGTGTTGGGTGTGGAGCTTCTCCCTCTGCCCTGCCCCCAGCTCATACATGCATGCTCTCAAAAAAAAAAAAAAATGGTGGATTCATCAAAGACGACATACGGATGATAAGCATGCAAAAAGATGTTCAACATGATTACATTAGTCGTTAGAGAAGGGCAAATTAAAACCATAATGAAATAACACCACACCTATTAGAAATAAGAGATAAGTATAGTGTATGTGTCTATTATCTGTTCTTTCTGGGAGAGAGGCAGATCTCTATTACCATGGGGAAACTGAAATGTCAACTTCTGCTAATATAATCACCCACATGGAACCACCATGGAGGATGACTATTTACAACCTGTTCACCCTCCTGAATGTGAGAAAGAAAATGCTTTCCTTTACTTCTATACTGAAGATGCCAGCCAACTCCTTAGCAAGGGTCTGAGGTAGAGTCACTAACAACTGAAGCATGTTATTGGAGGCTCCCTTCCTTCGAAGTCAGACTCTGAATGATAAGTCTTCTTATCACTCATAACGCTTCACAGCATGTGATTAATGAGCCAGACATAATTAATTGCAGCGAGAAAAAGTATTTAGAAAGAATGTGCGTCATGTATGAATTATCTCTGGTCCTCCACCTGTCTGTGGTCCTGCCTCTTGTCACTGGCATGGCTCTTGAGATAGGACAGCAGAGTCCTATGACAAATGGCTATATGAATGGACTAGAGGAGGAAGGAGATCTTTTCTGTGATTTGCAGTTTCAGAGAAGCTACACTGCTTGCTAAAACTACAAAAATTAAAGTCCACAGTATAGGGTGAGTTGAATTAGGCACATGAATTAGGCACACTCATGCCAAATGAGTCTCCATTCCACTCTGCAGTAGAGAATGTTAATTCACTGGTCACGATAACAGTCATCCAATGCTGGCAATTTCAATAAAACTAGATATTAAGTTCTGCTCTCAAGGGGAAGAAAAATACATATCATGATTTTGCTAGCAGCTTCTGTAATGCTTGATTCACATGTAGATGAATCAAATTCGTATAATGCTGGAAACTTTTTTTTTTTTAATCCTCAAATATAAATTTCAACTGTTTGGAGTGAAGGAAAAAACCCTAAAGTAATTTTTACTAAGTTAACTGCGTATTTATTTTGAAAAATTAGGATGCTTTCTCAAAATATCTGTAGTCTACTCCTAATTTATTACTTTGTGTGTTGAAATCAGAAGTTCTATGATGACTGTGTATAAACCAGGCAATCAGAGAAATGTTTAAGCTCAACGGGTTCTAACCAGTTATATATGGGATATCAAATATACTAAGTTTGGCTAAAATAATTAAAGTAGCTCCTAAAAGTTTTAACATTAATGAAGAACTTAGAGAATTCAACTCACCCAATGCTGTACAAATGAGAAAAACAGAAAAGGATATGCTCCAGAAAAACGAGAGGGGCAAGAGAGAAAATTAGACTGACCAGTTAGAGCTCCTCACGGTATTTCTCTCCCAAGAAGACAGACCTTTTAACACACTACTGTATCACTTCTCTCTTGTCAAGTTTCAAAAACAAAAATCATGCATATTCTGACCATTCTTCAGATAGATCTCCTTTGATGCTTCATAATGCAAAGAGAACAACTCAATGAAAAAGGCAAATATAAGCTAATTTTTACTTGCTACACTAAGCTATTACAAGCTGCTTGAAATAGTTCACTTTAATAGAGTAATCAATTCAGCAGTTCTAATTTACCTTAATATTTAAAATGTATCTGAAATCAACCACCAGCTGCTGTTTCCATATAGTATTTGTATTTGTAAAACAAGCATGAAGACTGTCACTGTGAATTATGAGGTAACAACATCTCAAGAAATGTTAAATAGAAGTAGAGCTATTCAAACAGAAAAAGTGAGAGAAATACACAAAATGAAAACCTTACTTTCAAAAATATTCCTACTCTCAAAATGTATATCTAAGAGGTAAGCAAACTGTTAAGTCTTTTGCTATCTTAAAATATTATTTAATCAAATTAGAAGAACAATGATCTGGCTCCAATGCTTTGTAAAGGAAAACAGGTTCTTGGATTTGCATGAGTCTCCATCCTCAGAGAGGCAGAAGAACCAGCAACCTTCTATGTATACTGATGATGTGGTACCAAGGCCATCAACTCAAAGTGTATGAACAGACACTAGGCTTTTTCTAACAACCTTTAGAATGTCTTTATATCAATGCTTCTAAAACTAAAAAGCCACTTAGGTGGAAACTTTAAAAATTCATTTTGGGGGTGCCTGGGTGGCTCAGTCAGTTAAGCATCCAACTCTTAATTTCAGCTCATCATGTTCTCAGGGTCCTGGGATCAAGCCCTGCACCAGAATCCAGTCAGTGGGGAGTCGGCTTGAGGATTCTCTCTTCCTCTCCCTCTGCTCCCCCCTCTGCTTCTGTTCTCACTCTCTCTCAAATAAATAAATCTTTAAGAATTAAAAAAATAAATAAAAATTCATTTTGTACTCAAGAACACCTTTCAGCAAGTTTAAAAGTTACTAAGGAGTGCAAGAATTCATTCTGAAAGACTCAATGGAAACCTCACTGTCCACATAGATGTCCTGTGACATAATTATTTAGAAATTTATATGGCTATCTAGGTAAGCCTTGCTTTTAAAGTCTTAGGGACAAAATCATCTTTAATTTTTTTTTTATTTGAGCTAGTTGACACATAATGTTACATTAGTTTTAGGTGTACAAACATAGTGATTTGACAAGTTGATACCTCATGCTGTGCTCACCACAAGCATAGTTACCATCTGTCACCATCCAGTACTATTACAATATCACTGATGAACTATATACTTTTGGGTGCTTGACTGGTCAACTATTTGCCTGCTGGAACAAGCGCATTGTATGAAAAATTCGCTATTTTTGCCTCCAGGTATTCCCTAAGTAGCACTGGGTGGAGGGTTGGCCACCAATTCAGATGAAAAATCTCCATATGCCACCTCCATTTCCATAAATAGGTATTTGCACCTGCCATCTACAAACAAAATCTGCATTACAAGCACTTGCCAAAGAACCTAACCTTCAACTGCCCAATGCCTACTTAAATTTGAACTATCATTTTGCAAAACTATATGCTATAGATTTTTTTTAAGAGATTTATTTATTTGAGAGAGCGAGAGCGAGAGAGTACATGAGGGGGGAGGGTCAGAGGGAGAAGCAGGCTCCCCGCTGAGCAGGGAGCCCGATGCGGGACTCAATCCTGGGACTCCAGGATCATGACCTGAGCTGAAGGCAGTCACTTAACCAACTGAGCCACCCAGGCACCCCTATAGACTTTTTCTTACCCCTAGGACTTACTAGTTCTCAACCCTGGTTGCCCAGTGATACTTTTTGCACCAGTGCTTCTCAACCTTATATGCACATACTATCTCCTGAGAAGTGCTTAAAATACTGTCTGGACTCACCCCAAACCAACCAAAAGAAAAGTGTGGGCTCACATCATGCACTCCCTAAGGGGGTTCTTATGCACACACAGGGTTGAGAATCACTGTCACATATAAAAGCGCAGCCAGAGAGTACTGTAATAAGAAGCAAACCCATGGCATAAAATGATATAAAATGTATTAAAGAACTATGCATAAAATGACATTAGCTTAAATAATATCTCATTCTTGCATTAAGCCATGAAATTAAATTGGCCCACACTCATACCATAATTTGTAAAATACTGCCAAATTTCTTCATCTTATCAGGTGTTCTACTTAATGATTTAGAACATAGGTTTTGGGGTCAAACCACCCAAGTTCAAACACTGACTCTTGCACTTGCTGAGTGGTCTTAATCGGATTCTCACTTTTCTGTCTCACCATGAAATGTTACTACCATTCTCAGAGAGCATTAAATGGGGCGAGCGATCCGATTTCTTTCCCTTGCATTTAAGTTTCATCTATGTTGTTGCATGAGTTAAGTTTATTATGGAGGTACCACAGTTTATCCATTCCTCTGTTGAAGGACCTCTCACTCCTCCAGTTTTTAGTGATTACGAATAAAGCTGTTATAAACATTCCCATATATTTACTAATAAACCCTTGTATAAATACCTAAGAGGGAAACTGCTGGGTGATATGGCATGTCTATGTTTCACTTAAAAAAAAAAAAAACAAAAAAAAACAAAAAAAACCTGGCAAATTGTATTCCCAAAGTGGCTGTATGGTTTTGCATTTCTACCAGCAGAGATTAAGTTTCTGTTGTTCTGCATCTTTGTCAACATTTGTTATTGTCAGCTTTCTTGTACCTTAGCCATTTTACCAGCTGTACAGTGGTGGTATCTCCTTGTGGTATGAATCTATTTTATAGATTGTGTTGCTCATCTTTGAATTCAACTGCTATGCAAAATTTTAATTAGAAAACTTCACTTTAAAACTAAGATCTCTAGATATCTATTTATAAAAGTTTAGACTAAATTTCAGATGATGTAAGCCCTTTTCCTTCAAATTAAAAAAAAAAAAAACTATTCCTGCTTCTCAGTATAAAAGTAGATAAATACATAGCAAACATTACTAGTAGCTCCACGACCCAGAGAGGATCACCAGCGTCTTCTGCACACCAGTGTATACATCCACGGGCTCAGATTATAACCCATCTGAAGATCCAAAGTTTAAAGCAGGAATGAATCAGGTATGTTTGAGGAACAGAAAGAAAGCTGAGTATGGAGGAACGATGATAGTAAGCAAGGTGGCTGTGACAGGAGATGAAATCAGAGGAAGAGGTCAGTTCATTTATAGCAGGGTACTTCAATGTTGGTGTGTGTGGAAATTGCCAGGAGGCCTCGTTAAACAGACCGCAGCACATCACCTTCAGAGTTTCTGGTCCAGCAGAGCAAGTCCAGCAGATTCTGAGAATGTGCATTTCTAACAATTTTCCAGATACTGCTGATGTTGCTGATCCAGGGTCCCACCCTGCGAACCATTCTTGGGCATGCTACACTATGATGAGGAGTCTGAATTTTAATCCAAATAAAAGAGAAGACACGAAGATTTTAAGGGCGGAATGATGTGATTTGTTTTGAATTTTAAATAGATCATAGTGGCTGAAGTGTGAAAGCTAGATTAGAGGGGACAAGATGATAAATGGCACAGCAGTAAAGCAAACTATCACCAGCGAGGAAGGATGGTGTCCTGAACTAGGGCAGAGGAGATATTAAGATGTGGATATATTCGGAATAAATTTAGGGAAAGCTGACAGAACTTGCAAATAGACAGGAGTATTATATGTCAAGGTCACTGGCTTGAAAACTGCCTCTCTGAAAGACTTTATGGGGGTGCTAATCATTAAGTTCTATTTTAGAAAAATTTAGTTTGAGACAACTGTTAAATGCAACTAGAAATACCAAGTATGCAGGCTGGATATGCAATCCAAAGCTCCAAGAAAGAAAAATAAAAAATTGGAAGTCATTAACACATAAATCATAATTATAATCATGGAACCTACTCAGATCATTAGTATAGTTCAATGGATCTCTAAGTAGGGTGATGCTGCACAGCTCCCAGGGGACATTTAGCAATGTCTGGAGACATTTTTGATCATCTTGATTTAAGACTGGGTGAACTACTGCCATCTGACAGAGGCTATGAATGCTGCTAACTAAAGTGTACAGAAAAGCTCCTAACAACAAAGCATTTTCCTGCTCAAAATATCAATAGTGCTGGGGTTCAGAAACTCTTATACGGAAAGAAAAGTGGTCTTATATGAAGGGAGCAAAGGGGTATGAGGCCTTTCTCAGACATACAACTGACAGGAAAACATACCACTTACATACCCAATTTAAAACCTGCTTAGGGGCGCCTGGGTGGCTCAGTCGTTAAGTGTCTGCCTCCTGCTCAGGTCATGATCCCAGGGTCCTGGGATCGAGCCCTGCATCGGGCTCCCTGTTCCACGGGAAGCCTGCTTCTCCCTCTCCCACTCCCCCTGCTTGTGTTCCCTCTCTGTCAAATAAATAAATATTTAAAAAAATAAAAAAAATAAAATAAAACCTGCTTAAATATATATATGGCCAGTGGAGAAATGAATTAAAAATACCGAAAGAAATACATTATAGCTTTAGACTTAAAATGGCTGCTATTAGACAGTACAAAATAGTTATAAAGGAAATAGGGTAAAATTAACATAATAATAGTTTAAATGAAAAATTCTGATTCATCAATCCATAAGACCAAATGTAATCTCCAGGGCTCTTCTGTGAGATTATGCTACCTCTACACTTTTGTTGGATGAATCAGTGCACAAATATGTAGGCACATGAATGAATGGTATGGCTTAGCTTGTAAGTCTTAACAAATACATTTAATAAGGAAACAGAGGACGAAATTGGGAATGTGATTGCTGACTCTCAATTTCTGGAGTGTGGGTACGGATTCACAAAATCCCTAGAAATGGAAAAACTCTAAAGGAGACAGAAGAGAAGGATTTGAAATGAATAGAAATCACAACTTTGGAGAAAAAAAATTCCAATATACCCAATGATCCCAGTATCCTTCAAAATCTAGCACCACACAAGCTGTCAATCATCACCAGAAATTTTCAAGGAAGATTTTTGGAAGGCTTTAACCTCTGGAAAATACCTATCAATTCAGTCTTCAGGTCTGGGGAAGAGAGATCCACGCTACAGAAGATAACTTTATAGCCTACTCACTGAAGCCCATCTACTTTATAAATGAGACTACAGATAATCTTTCACACAGAGAGGTGTTAAGATCACAAATCTACCCTAATCTTAATGCTTTTAACTGCCAGAAGAAGCTGAGTATAGTGGAGAGACACTAGCATTAGAGGATAAATATATTCCAGGTATGAGGTAAGTACAGGATAAAAAATTCAGTGTTAAAAGATGTGTGAAAAAGAGCTTCTCACAGGGAAAGCAGGAGTGGTAAGAGAGAAGTAGCCTTAGATATTCTAATCAGTCAAATCATAATGGACCTAAACAGATGACCTCAAAGAACAAGATACTGCTTTTAACTCATGGACAGAAATGTTTAAATGAGAATTACTTCTCACCAAGAAGGACAAGTTGGCCTGTACCATTCACATCCACTGAGCAGTACATGTGTAAGAAAAACAGGTCCCTATGATCTTAGTATACGCATCCTTTACATACCCAAAGCCCATCACACTACTTTCTAAGTCATTGACAATTATGTTCAATAAATTGGAGCTGTAATCCGGGACTGTGGAAAATTACAAATAAATTATTTTACGTAGTTTATGAACAGAAAGTTCACACGCTACATACTGGTCTACTTTAACTGTGAATCAAAAGAAGTAAAAATGTGTGACCTTGAACACACAGGGCTGAGTACGACTCACCCTTCCCAGTTCTTTATCTTCAAGGGCCAGGACCCCAGTGCTTTCCGTGAAGAGTTTCACTTTGACCACAGGCCGAGGATGGGTGGTGGTGAAATCACCTTGAGTTCCCCATCTGCAACAAAGTCACAAAGATTTTCTTTAAAATGCAGCATTTTTTTTCCAGACAGATGTATCTCCTTAGAAGGCCCATTAAGCCATACAGAATCTTTTGTGGCTCAATGAGATTTTTATCTTTGCTTTTGTTTCTGACAGATGGCACAGTCAAGAAGAAAAATAACAATAAGTTTTACAGCTTATAATAATTCCAAAGCTGTTCCAAAAATTAGCACATAAGAGTATAAAGGACAGTGTACAATGAGAATTTAGGTTAAGGTAAAGCATTACATACGTAGTCACTGAAATCTACTGTTTATTCAAATACAAATTATAACCCCATTATTATGGAAGCCTAGAGAGAAATCGCTAAAAGTTTCTTTATATAAAAGACAGTTTCATGGAAACCTTTTGTTGCATGAAGACTTTACCCTATCACTTCTTGGAAAGTCTTTACTAGACATTTTATATTTTAAAAAGTGGAGGTAATTATCTCAAGTCTATTACTTTATATGATTTGTAAAAGCTCCTATCAAAAGGAAAGAAATAAGCATTGTAAAAATATGAACGTTTTGCAGTTAATTTCCCAACACACTCTCCTAGGAATGGAGTAAGTCTGTCGACATCTGGCTTTTCAAATCATCATAACAAAATAACATTTTTCTTGGCTTATCTTTTAATTAGTGGCATCTCAGCTTTGCCACACACCAATTCATCATAGCGTATTTACAAAGTCAACTGGCACACACCTGGTATTAAAAAATCTTATCAATATTTCTCATAACTCTGAGATCACAGACACGAGACACAGCATAGCAGGAAGAAAATGCCATTGAGAAAAACTCACAAAAGTGAGATTTAACAAAACAAGGATCCCTGCTACAAGTAAATCGCCATAGAAAAATACAGATTTTCTTTTATTGTTTTAAAAAAACAAATTTACCCTTCTCAAGGCATTATCTGAACTTTGTTTTATAAACCACATTCAGTAAGCTTGGGAAATACAAAAAAAATGGAGGAAAGTCTAATAAAAACGGAATAACTGTGCCGTCTTCCTCTGCAACCACAGCAGTGATAACACCGTAATATGTGTACAGTAAAGCAGAGGCCACTTCAGTGACCGCGGAAACCCATATCCAGACGCCACTTGTTCTCCGAAATTAAAGTCCTATGCTAGAGGAAAAGGACAGATTCAATTAGGATGGAAAAGCAGCTTAATTTTTATTTAGACTTCTAGAAAGGGGTCAGCAAAGAATTTTTTGCCATTTCATAGAATTAAGATGGCCTGAGATAAAGTAGAGCTAAACTAAGACTAAAAATGAAAAGGGATTCAGGACCAAAATAAGGGAGAAAAATTCTCAATCTCGTGTGTGAGATCTTCAGCCTTGAGTGGTCAAGGCCATCCAGATGACAACTCTGGAGTAGATTCCCAGGACATATTTGTCTTTATTTGGTGTCCTGTGATTAAATGTGGAAAACTAATCCTTCGAGACATTTTCGTTACCATTGAAATCAAAGATTTGTAGTAGCCATGTAGACACAGCCTAACAGGTTTATATAGAATTTGTTCATCTTTTAAACTAATTCTCCTCATAAAAATTTGTTTTTTTCCTCTAATGTCAAAATCCCTCAAAAGTACTTATCCTGTTTTATACAATTGTTTGTAATTTCCCATCTACAGCAACATGCCGTTCTCCAAAGAGAAATATACTGACGACCACATTAACCATCACTGGGGGACTTGATGAACTTCATCTTTTAACCCCATCTCCTTGCCACTTTACATGAAGGGAAATGCATGCTCGCTTTGGCAGCACATATATTAAAATTGGAACAATACAAGATTAGCATGGCCCTGCGCAAGGATGATACGTGAAGGGAAAGGCGCTGCCAATTCTGTTAGAATAAGACAAATAAACAACAATGCATATGTAAAGAACTGTGCTCACTCATGACCCTGGGAACTCCCAGAAAATTGCCGTTTACCTCAGATCCTTCATAAACACACATCTTCAACAACTATTCTTTGAGGGTTCAGGACAGGCCACTCCAATATATGCCATTTTGGCACATTATCTTGAATTAAAGTTACTTAAGTGCAACAAGGATACTCTGACTCCTCCATTGTGCCCCTGAAAGCAGGAAATACATCTCCCACATGAAAGATACCCTCCCCAGTCACCCGTAGTAGAAAATATCCTTATTACCAAAAACAGGGAATTTAGGGCCAAGGAGACTGTATAAACAAACCTCATTACTTCTTTACTAACGTACCATCCCCAGAGCTCAAACTTCTCTGTCAATTCTTCACAAATTTATTGTTTGTCTAAGAAATATAAAAGCTGCCCCCTTGGTCACTTCTTTGAGTCTCATATTTCATATACATACAAATTAAATTCGTTTTTCTTCTGTTAATCTGCCTTATGTCAATTATTAGACCAGCCAAAGAAACTAGAAGGAAAAGTTTTCCACCCCTACATCTCTAAATCTTTATTCACTAGACATCTCTCATCTACTCACTAAACACATTTTATTATGTAAATCATATCTTAAGTGTCCAAAAATGAGATACAGTTTAAAGAATAAAAATCAGCATTCCCACCACTCAAGTTAAGAGGGAGAATATACCAGTATATCAGAAGAGTCCTCTTTGTGCCCTACCCTGGTCACATCTTCCTCTCAACCCAAGCCCACACTACCACCAGAGTAGCTAGGATTCTGGGGTCTATATTTATTATTGTCTTAAATTTCTTTTTAAAGGGAGTATTTTTAGCATTTTACCTCTAGAGGTGATCATTGCTCCAGGTATCTTATAGCTGGTCTTTCATGGGTAAAGGAAATTCTCTTCTGAGTTCATTAGATAACCACAAATAAATCAGAGTATGCGTTTTATACACATATATCAGATATGTGATATATATTATGGTGTATCAGTTATGTCCTGGATTTTCTATCACAGATGCAGGTACATTTTATGGATGGTCATAGATATATCAGAGATATCAGATATAGATCATAGAAAGATCCTACCTATCTGTAATCCAGAAATGAATGCTCTATTAAACTTTTTTCCTATACCTACTGTGATGATTAGTAATTGTGGTGGTTTAGCATTTTCTTGCTTTTCAAAGATAAACCTATTTCCTTAAAAAAAAAAAAAAACAGATTTAGAATGCTGTAGTTTGGCATTTTGTATCAATATTCATGATTGAGACTAGCCTGCAGATTTCCTTTTTTTTTTCTTGTAGATTTATATTCTTGCATTGTCCTGTTTTTGTTATGCTAGCCTTTTTGATGAGTTGAACAGTGCCACATTTTTATTATCTGGAAGATTCTGTAAAAAAAAAAAAAAGAATTATCTGTTCTTGGAGCTTACCCATTAAGCTATTTGGGTCCAATGTTTTTTTGTGGGAAGATATTTGCTACTGATTCTATTTCTTCACTGGTTATAGTCATAAAACTACTCCAATTTTCTATTTGAACCGATTTTGATATATTACTAGAAAAAGTTATTTCATCTTTTTCAAAAGTATTTGCACAAAGTTGTAAAATACCTCTTATCTTTTGCATCTATAGTTACATATCTTTTTTCATTCCTAATATTTTTTCCATTTTTAACTCTGATATAGGTTTGTATTATTATTCTTTTCAAAGTACTACTGCTTGACTTTCATGATCTCCTGTTACATGCTTGTTTTCTATTTCATTAAACTCTGCTTTTTTATTTCACTGTAATTTATCCGTGTTAATTCTGCTGTTGTTTTACATTTTTAACTTGAAAGCATGGCTCATTAATTTTAAGTCTTTCTTTTGTTCTAAGAATTCAAGCTTAGCATTATAATCATTTCAGGTTATACATTTCCCTTAACCACTTTAAGTACAGTGTCCCACAAATTTACATTATTTTTGTTATTATTTAGCTGTTTACAGGTGTTTCTAGAATTTATAAATGAAGTTTTACTTTTTCCAAGTAAGTCCTACGCTTATTACATTGGGTTAAATAATAGAACTTGCAAGATACTCATCTCCTGAAATAACTGAAACTAGCTTTTATATATTCCAAAATATGTAGGCCTGTGTGTGTGTGTGTGTGTGTGTGTGTGTTTATGTGGGTCTTTAACTCTTCCATGAGTATGTGGAAATAAAAAGTATTCTCCATTGTGGGTACAATGTTGTATATGTGGCCATTAGGTCAAGCTTGTTAACTGTGCTATTTAAATCTATTTTATCATTACTGATCTTTTGATATCCTTTATATAGCAAGGTAAAAGTATCATCTCCCATCAAGATCAGAGATTTTGACAACTTCCTTTCATATTTTTGTCAACTTTTGGTATTCTATTTGGAGATATAAAAATATTTAATAGTAACCATGGCCTTTGAATATGCACTATCTTTTATCATCTGAAGGCCATGATTATTTTTCTACCATTAGACTTGTGTAAAATTAGAGAATACTATGCTAGGAATGGTGATAAGGTACAAAACATGCTTAGGGAAGTCACACAAGGAACCTAATCAACACATTGCAAGTAAAGCCAGTAATTTATTAGAAAATAAAGAGCTAGATGACTTAATAGGAAGACATTAGTAATTTAGAATTTGGAAAGCAATCCGGGATATCCATTCCGAAAACTTATGCCACTAAAGGCAGGCTACAGGACTATCACAGGCCCCGGTAAGCTATCCACAAGAATTTGTCTACCTAACAAGGTCTGGGACCTCCTGAGTCAAGGGGAGGGAATACTAATGGTCAGCTCCTGTGAAAGGAGAGAAAATTAAATAAAAAACATGCTTTCAGTCAGGGAGAAGCAAAGGCACAAGGATACCAGCAAATCCTAACTGTAAAAGCCAAAGGACTAAGCTTTTATGATATTTGACAAAAATGTGTAATTTAAAGGGGTGCATAAATATATAGTGGTATTTAATAGTCCTTATAAACCCCGACATTCCGGAATACAAAATGCACCCCCTTGATAATTTCTCTTATAAAAACTAAAAGTTAGAAAGATATATAGTTTGAAAATGCTTATGAATTCTATAATAAATGAATTAAAAACAAAGTCCTCCCTCCCACCCTACCCCCCAAAAAGGCAAGGAAGGAGGGAAGAAGTAATAGGTGAATATTTTCAATATTCACCAAGATATTTCCTTGTTTTCTACCTAATTGGCATGTTTAAACACTTTCAGGAATTAATACCAGTTATTATCTTCCCACTATTTTCTCTGTATTATGTGATAAAAGAATACATTACCCTTGCTGTCAATTTGCTTTGACTCAAAATACATTGCCTTTTCCTACTTCTATGAATGTATTATTTATGAGGATTCAGACTTCCAATGTAAATTTTCAAAAGATAAAATATCTACAAAGCACCTTTATGAGGACAGCAGGACTTCCTGGCTATGAAAACATACAGTAGTTCACATACCAACTGAAAAAACTGACATTAATTATGTATTTGCTATTAAGTATACTGGAAATTTGTACCATGAGCCAAAATATACGTCCATGTCTATTCATCCAGTAAGGCTATTTCTAAGAATTTGCCCTAACAAGATAATCATAAATACTGGAAAGACTATAAGCAGGAACATATTCACTATAGCATTATGCATAAAAGCAAAAGCAAGCAACTGAAGTATCTAATATGAAGGGAAGATCATGTAAATTATGTGGCCTACAAAGGAATATTTGGCTGCTACTTAAAATGATGGCTAAGAAGGTGATATAAGGCTAGGTGTGATGTAAGGTGGTGGTGAGGGAAGGACACAAAACAATCTAGGCCTCTTCTTTCAAAAAACTTACTGAGTACTTTAAATTCGCCAGACAATACTCTAGTGTCAGCAACCAAAGTCTCTATTCTTTTGGAACTTATATTCTAATAGATGATAGATGACAAATAATCTGAATATATACTGTAACATATATCCCTCTGAACCTTGCCTTGCGTTCCTGACATGCTTTTAAGAGTATGTATAGAACTAGATTCAAACCGAGACCTAAAAGGATTCTCAAAAATTACTAGCATGTTTGTTTCAAAGTATGTTGAAAATCATTAACAGTGCAACAGTTATCAAAAATCATCCAAATCCCTTGATTCAAAATTGTTATTGTGAACCTATAATGCATACATGATGACAGAAGTTAAAACTTACAAATAGGCTCAACCTACATTCCTTATCTATGACCAGCACGGAAGAACAGGGCATATGTAACTTCAAAATTATTTCATCTATCTCTCCATCCTTTTATCCAACTATGTGACAGGCATATAGGGAAGGGCAGGCATTAAAAAAATAGTAATAAAAAATCAAGACAACAGGTCCTGACCTAGATGAGCTTAGACTGGTAGGGAAGAAAGACATATAAACTCATAACTATAATAAATCCAATCATACAGAGTTGAACAGGGTTCTAAACTGCACTTTTAAAAATTACTTCTAAGACTGAGCATTTTCTCTATTAGTCATCTGAATTTCTTTTATGACTTGATTTTTTATTACAGTTGTCCATTTATATATTACATTAGGCTTTCTTTTGATTTGAAAAAAAACCTCTGAAGATAAAGACATGTGCTGTTTCTGATACCATATATGGCAAATATTGTCACAGCTGGCTATTTTCTATTTAACTCTTTTCATGGCTTTTTTAAATGTATAGTTTAAAAATATTAGATAGCCACATTCTAGCACTTTTATTTATAGTTTCTGATTTTGACATCCTGCTTAAGGAGTCTTTACTTAACCAAAGATTATATAAATATTAACTTTATTTCTTCAACATGTTTCTGTTTAAACCTTCAAGTTTCTAAAATTTAATAGTGATGTTAAATGGCATTTTACCTTAATTTTTCATCTACCCTGATCTCATTTAGTTTAGAAGTCAAATATATTTATGGTATTATAAAAACTGGGGTTTGATGTTGAACTTTGTCCTAAAGATTGATCTCCTGAGCTGTGCTATACTGTTTGAATTCTTGTGGCTTTATGAGATATTAGGATACTAGTTAGAACAAGAAGGAAACAGACATTTCCAACTTACTATACTTCTATTCAATAAAAGGGAGTTCTCTCCATTTATTAAAATCTATCCTAATATTTTTTGATAAAGTCTTAAACTTTTTTCTACTATGTAGTTCCTACACATTCTGTGTTAAAGTCATTTCATAGTATTTTATATTTTGGAATTCTAAAGAATCTGTGTCCTTTATATTGTCTGACAGATGCTGGTATACAAGAAAGTTATAAACTCTTCTTACAAATAACAGTTTTGCCTTATTTTCAATCTAGTAATTGCTTTTTTTTTTTTTTAAGATTTTATTTATTTGAGAGAGAGAGAGACACAGCAAGAGAGGGAACACAAGCAGGGGCAGTGGGAGAGGGAGAAGCGGGCTTCCCGCGGAGCAGGGAGCCCAATGCGGGGCTTGATCCCAGGACCCTGGGATCATGACCTGAGCTGAAGGCAGACGCCCAACGACTGAGCCACCCACGTGCCCCTAGTGATTGCTTTTAAATGATGTTTTCTTTACCAAATTACCATTAATTCTATTACAAAAATTGAGTTATTAAAATAATTAACAATAATCTGTAATTCCAAATACATCATTTATTTTATAAGAGAAAACATGAAATAAGGATCTAACTAGAGGGGCACCTGAGTGGCCTAGTTGGTTAAGCATCCGACTCTTGCTTTTGGCTCAGGTTGTGATCTCAGGGTGGGAGACCGAACCCCTTGTCCAGCTCCGTGTTCAGCGGGGAGTCTGCTTGGTATTCTCTTTCTCTCTCTCTCTCCCTGTGCACCCCCTGCTTGTGCTCTCTCTCTCAAATAAATCTTTAAAAAAAAAAAAGATCTAACTATAGGGAAAGAAATAAAATTCTTAAAATAACTGTAGCATGAAAAATATTAACAATCCAACTACAGATTATCATTTTCATAGCAGGCATTTTAAGATTAAAATGATGTAACACTTATCTAAGGATATTTGCCTCAATAAAGTTTAGGCTCATAACTTAAATATTCAAACATCAGATATTTGGTCAAACTCTTCCCAAGTTTTCTGCAATCAATTTCATATAGGTCTGAGGTCTCTTTCTGCTGTCCTACAGGAGATTTGTCCCTCAAACTGATTTAGATTCACCTAATTCATGATAAACCGTCAGGATTGCTTTGAATTACTTTGAATTACTCATATTTGGTGACAAGGTAGTTGAACACTCTTCACAAGCTCTGCAGGAGGGGTCAAGAAGGAAAAGCAAGGCTTGAGAATGGGATGCAGTGAGCTGATCAGAAAGGCCTGATGCTATGTATCCTCAGGAGTGTCAAACAGAATCATGGGCAGCTGTGTACCCTTCTGGGGCCTGGATGCCAGGGCAACTTGCCTGGTTGAGAACACACAGCTGTGTCCCTGTGCATGCAGCTCTATGCAGGGGAGCTTTAGCAGCCTTTAATTGCATAAGAAAAGCTGTATCCCTTGCCTATATCTGTTGGTATTTTTCTGTCATTGTCCTGCTCACAACAGCCAGGAATGCACTAAAACTATTCTGAAACAGATGTGTATATAAAACAGGTACATTCGACTTGTAAAACATACAATGTAAATGCAAGATGTCACTATTATAAATATACAGGGCTATCTCTTCTTAACTGAGTAACTTAAAATTGAGAAGCTTAAAAAGAATTACTAAGAATCTGTTATATAAGTAAAAATAAACACAACATTGAAAGCATTCTAAAAATAATATTAAGCACTGAACAAGTTCTTTTCAATACAGCATTGCTTATTAATATGAACAATTAAGACAGTTTTATGGAAAACTCTTTTAAAGCAGAAGACACTTTTGGAAGAGCAGCTTTTGATATTTAAAAAGTTCAACATTTCTATGTCATTTCCCAGGGCCCAAATGTATCAGTTTATCAATTACTGATGGATTTAAGCCAAAGAAAAAGGATAGAACAGTGAAGATAACTACATTTCTGCGGAAATGTGGACAGCTGGTGGCATTATTTACCATGGTCAAAACTACAAGAGGTGAAGGGACTTATTTGAAAACTAAAGAGTCTGATTCCTGTAAGTTGCTGGAAATTCAGGTCTGGACTTTAGCTACAAGCCTGCAAATAAAGATACAGATTTGAGAGTTATTCACAGAGGTGATAATAGAAACTACAAGAATGAATGTACATATGAAATGTGTCCATTAAAAACTCCATGATGGTAGGAATTTGTATCTTTACAAATCCAGGCATATATATGTATCTCTATCCATTCGTGTATGTGTGTACCTAAGCACAGTTTTTTAAATTTATTTTTAAATAAAAGGGATACTCAAATTGCTCTATAACTTGTGCTTGTACATAACACTACATATTGATCTTATCAATACATGGACTTTACAGAATTTTAAGACAGTAAAGCATTCCCCTCCCCGCCTTGTATGGCTGTGCCAGAGTTTATTCGATCACTCTTCTCCTGATGGACCTTAAGGTTGTTTCCAATTTTAACTACTACAAAGGCACCTGGGTGGCTAGGTCCGTTAAATGTCCAACTCTTGATTTCAGTCCAGGTCATGATCTCAGGGTCGTGAGATCAAGCCCTGTGTCTGGCTCTGCACTGGGCATGAAGCCTGCTTGGAATTCTCACCCTCCCTCTTGCTTTCTGCCCTGCCCCCACCCCCAACTCACATACGTGTGTGCTCTCATGTGCTCTCTTTAAAAACAACAACAACAAAAAGACAACCAAGGACAGAACTCTAAGACAGCCCAAGATTTTAAACTATTCTTAAATATAAAAGAATATACTAAGTCATTTTAAAAGCTGATTCATAGGAAACATATCTATGTAAATAAAATGCAGCACAAAGAACCCTGTTCTACTAAAAGTCCAAATTTTAAAATTATTCATTGTAATATAAAATCCAAGTTTGTTAGGATTTCAAAATTTTATTGTAAGCATCCTTCACTTTCAATTTTAATAATCTGTAGGACAGATTTTAAACTTCCTTTAAAAATACATTGAGTATTCTTCTGCATGTGGCTGTCCAATTTTCCCAACACCATTTGTTGAAGAGACTGTCTTTTTTCCATTGGACATTCTTTCCTGCTTTTGTCGAAGATTAGCTGACCATAGAGTTGAGGGTCCATTTCTGGGCTGTCTATTCTGTTCCATTGATCTATGTGTCTGTTTGCAGAAGAATGAAACTGGACCATTTCCTTACATCACACACAAAAATACTCAAAATGGTTGAAAGACCTAAAGGTGAGACAGGAGTCCATCAAAATCCTAAAGGAGAACACAGGCAGCAACCTCTTGGACCTCAGCCGCAGCAGCTTCTTCCTAGAAACATCACCAAAGGCAAGGGAAGCAAGGGCAAAAATGAACTATTGGGACTTCATCAAGATAAAAAGCTTTTGCACAGCAAAACAAACAGTCAAAAAATCCAAAAGACAACCAACAGAATGGGAGAAGATATTTGCAAATGACATATCAGATAAAGGGCTAGTATCCAAAATCTATAAAGAACTTATCAAACTCAACACCCAAAGAACAAATGATCAAGAAATGGGCAGAAGACATGCACAGACATTTTTCCAAAGAAGACATCCAAATGGCCAACAGACACATGAAAAAGTGCTCAACATCGCTCGGCATCAGGGAAATCCAAATCAAAACCTCAATGAGATACCACCTCACACCAGTCAACATGGCTAAAATTAACAAGTCAGGAAACGACAGATGTTGGCAGGTATGTGGAGAAAGGGGAACGCTCCTACACTGTTGGTGGGAATGCAAGCTGGTGTAGCCACTCTGGAAAACAGTATGGAGGTTCCTCAAAAAGTTGAAAACAGAGCTACCATATGACCCAGCAATTGCACTACTGGGTATTTACCCCAAAGATACAAATGTAGGGATCCGAAGGGGTATGTGCACCCCAATGTTTACAGCAGCAATGTCCACAGCAACCAAAGTATGGAAAGAGCCAGGATGTCCTATCAATAGATGAATGGATAAAGAAGATGTGGTATAAATATATAATGGAATATCATGCAGCCATCAAAAGGAATGAAACCTTGCCATTTGCAACAACATGGACGGAACTGGAGGGTATTATGCTGAGCGAAATAAGTCAATCAGAGAAAGACATATATCATATGACCTCACTGATATGAGGAATTCTTAATCTCAGGAAACAAACTGAGGGTTGCTGGAGTGGTGGGGGGTGGGAGGGATGGGGTGGCTGGGTGATAGACATTGGGGAGGGTATGTGCTATGGTGAGCACTGCAAATTGCGTAAGACTATTGAATCACAGACCTGTACCTCTGAAACAAATAATACATTACATGTTAAAAAAAAAAGAAGATAGTAGGAAGGGAAAAATGAAGGGGGGTATTTTGGAGGGGGAGACGAACCATGAGAGACTATGGGCTCTGAGAAACAAACTGAGGGTTCTAGTTGGGAGGGGGGTAGGGATTAGTCTGGTGATGGGTATTGAAGAGGGCATGTACTGAATGGAGCACTGGGTGTTATACACAAACAATGAATCATGGAACACTACATCAAAAACTAATGAAGTATGGTGATTAACATAAAAAAAAACAAAAAAACAAAATTCTGCTTAAATTTCCAGCCTGTCTATTCTGCACTGTGAATTGTGGATCAAGACTGTAACATCAACTCTTACCTTAATATTCAGCCTGCTGGCTTGCCCTACAGATTTCAGACTTGCCAACATCCATAATCACATGAATAAGTTCTTTAAAAACTCTCTCTCTCTCTCTCCATATACATAGAGTTTTTAATAAAATATATTTAGATCTAGGGGAGCCTGGGTGGCTCAGCTGGTTAAGGGTCTGCCTTCGGCTCAGGTCATGATCCTGGGGTCTTGGTGGGATGGCCCCGCATCAAGCTCCCTGCTTGGCAGGGAGTCTGCTTCTCCCTCCGCCCTTCATGTCACTCGTGCTTTCTCTCTCCCAATCTCTTTTTCAAATAAATAAATACTTTTTTTGAAGAGAATATATTTAGATCTACATATATCTGTCTCTCTGGATAACCCTAATGTAGACTAAATTTACAAAATATATTAAATGAACCTTTTTTTAAGATTTATTTTATTTTTTTGAGAGAGAGAGAGAGCACAACAGGTGGGGGGAGAGGCAGGAGGAGAGGGAGTGCAAAGCCCAATTTGGGGCTTGATCCTAGGACCCTGAGATCATAACCTGAGCTGAAATCAAGAGTTGGATGCTTGACCAACCGAGCCACCCATGTGCCCCATGAATTGTTTTTTAAATACATATTTTATCTAAAGAAAATGTCATTCTCAAAGAATGTGTCTTTAAACTTCCACTGTTTGAAATGTAATGGTTGATTTCCATAAGCATTCACAATCTGTAACAAATTTTATTAATTGTAATTTCTAACAGTGACCCTATGTACAAATCCTACTGTCTCCCATGTGATACAGGATTTCAAAAAAAATAATTATTAAAATAAATTTCCTATACATTTAATGAAATTAGTTTAAGTTGGGTGATCAACAGTGTTTATAAAAGCTGCTTCACTTATTGCTATTACTGTTGTTGACATACCGTAAACATATTTGAAATTTCAATTTGATATCAAATTTGAACCACGTAGAGGTCAGTAGTATAGCCAAGGCAACATAGCTATGTGAATGAACGAAATCATGGCATGGCTTTCTCGGTCATGAAGATAACATTTACCTGACAAATCACATTGTTATTTAGGTCAAAGTATTCTATTCTGTTCTTTCAGCAAAACCAAAGGAATTATTCTGTATAGCTATACAATGATAGCCAGCCTGAATGACATTAACTACACAAATATAACCTTCTTCTAAATAGTTTCATGTAAAGATGGGGTGGGGGGAGTCAGATTTATTAAAAAAAAAAAAAAAAAATGAGAACCAGTACCAGAGCCCTTGCCCACGGCAGAGTAGAGTGATGGAGACGCAGCTAAACAGGGCGGACCCCAGAGACCGTTTCTGGACTCAAAGACCAATTCCAGCATGCACAGGGAGCCTGGGTGATCAACTTTACCATAACTTCATACTAGTTTCCTCATCAAACTGATGAGGTGTAGACGAACCAGGAGAGACGATGGACTCTGAGAAACAAACTGAGGGTTCTAGGGGGGAGGCGGGTGGGGGGATGGGTCAGCCCGGTGATGGGTATTAAAGAGGGCACGTTCTGCGCGGAGCACTGGGTGTTACGCACAAACAATGAGTCATGGAACACTACATCCAAAACTAATGATGTCACGTATGGTGATGAACAGAACAATAAAAATTAAAAAAAACTGATGAGATGTAAATGGAGGCAATTAAGTTAACACCCATAATGGCACGGCACCCATCATACAGAAAGCGCACATGGAATGACTACAGTTATTAGTATCCATAGTAGTACTACGTTAGCTTTACTGCACAAGCAAAATGATACGTACCTGGAAAAGATAATAGTTGGGAACATTAAAGCTTAATCAACTTCATAAAAAGGCAACACTAAAATCCAGACAATGTAAGAAACTACAAAGAGAGAGGCTTCCACTAATAGCAAAACATGACAAAAAAGAGGACAGAGAGAGAGGAAGGGGGGGTGCTGAAGCGAGGGGGGGCGGAGAGGGAGAAGAGGATCAGAAGGAGACCAACCTGGGATAAGGAGAGTTATAACCTCAGTGTTACTCTAAATTTTAAGTATTTTGCACATTACCTTAATCTTCCTTTAAAAAATAATTCAGTCTAAAATGCTGACATGATGCAAATGTGAACAGAACAACTAGAAAATATCCTTTACAATTAAACTAAGTTTTATCACTAGACTTTTGGGATATCTTTCAAAAATGCTACATTAAAACTTTTGATTAGGATGGAAAGACAATACAATGTTATCTATTCAACATGGCAAAAGAAGAAATCCTGGGATGGTATTTTGCACTTGAAGGCAAAAAAAAATTTTTTTTTAAAGATTTTATTTATTTATTTGACATTATTTGACAGAGGGAGACACAATGAGAGAGGGAACACAAGCAGGGGGAGTGGGAGAGGGAGAAGCAGGCCTCCTGCCGAGCAGGGAGCCCGATGCAGGGCTCGATCCCAGGACCCCGGGATCATGACCTGAGCCGAAGGCAGACGCTTAACGACTGAGCCACCCAGGTGCCCCAAGGCAAAAAAATATTTGGGGATGGCTTGAGGTGGGTACTGATCACTTTCATAGTAAGAGAAAAAAATCCCAGGGGCTTCAACTTCATTCTTTCTTGTTGTGTCTTAGACATTTCCGTTTCCCTTCAAAGAGACAGCTCCCATTTTGCTGCTCTAAAGATTGCTAAAGCTTCAAGAACAACAGGCTAAAATTATCCTCTAAAGTCTGTATTTCATTTATGAAGTATTCATGCCATTAAACCTCCATATCCGGAGTAATCATATTATACTTATACCATTTTCTTCTGGGAAAGTCTAGCAAGCATGTTAGCACAAAATCAGGTTTCAGAAAAAAATAGAAGATAGAATCCCTCGGAAACATTTTCCTTTCTCTCCTTCATAACAGGGTAGTTCAAAGATATTAGCTTGAAGCATCTAATTTTAAAGAGAATCATTTGTCATATCTTGCATTACGATTTTACTTGGTCAAGGCAGTACAATAAAGTGTAACTTTTTATAAGATGGAAACCAAGATTTTAAAGCACTTACAGAAATATAAAATAACTGATATAAGCTACATTAACTTTAAAGCACGAAGTGTGTTATACAATAGTTCTCTAGAAAGAGGTTCAAATAATAAAATGTACTGGTGCAGAAATGAGCACAACTATACTGAATAAACCAATAATTAATCACCTACACATTCTTATCAAAGTATGTTTGTTCATCCTGGGGTTATAACCTCAACCTTTAAGTAATTTGAGAACATCAGCCTGGTTTGTCCCTGTTTTTGTTTCGTTTTGTTTTGTTTTTGACACAGAAGTAAAATGTGATTGTGTTATACGAACTGAAAAAAAAAAAAAAAACTTTCAAGTGTGAAAGAATTCATTATCCTTCGAAGATAAAATGTACTTAAGAAATTTAAAATACAGGGTTTCAAACTATAATTATCACTCATCAGTAAAGCATATTGTTACTAGTAAATTGGAAAATCCATCTGTAACTAGTATTTGTTTTACCAGATATTCCAATAATTAATCTCTAATTTGATAGAACTTCAAGGCATGTTAATGCTCTTGGAGGCCAGACGTACAGTGTGAAAATGCTTTCTTCTTTATTTTCCTAATTTGAAGACCTTGAAATTGCCAAGGTACTATAATGTCAGTGCATCTATTTTTAATGGTTTACATTTAAAAGCAAATGCTCCTCCAATGTTTCCAGCTTCTCCCAAGGTAAAAGACTCTTGGTCCTTAAAGCAGTAACATGGGGGCATTAGAGAGAATACCAGACTGAATTATCTATCCTGGTTTACTTCATTTCTCCTAGGAATGGTCCTCCTGAGGATCTCCCTGAAGATAAAACTGTTTCTCTTTCCTAAATGACAGTTTCTTTGGGTGAAATAAAAAGACTTTTCAACCTCACAGGAGGAGCTTGGGAGGAGAGAAGTTTCTGAATTACACAAATATCTGAGATTTCCAGAGGGTAGAATTCCTTGACATCATTCCTTGAGGGGGTTGAGAAGATCTCAGAAAGCAGGAGGTGCTCAAAAAAGGCACAAGGCAGGCAGATGCTATAGTATGCAAAACAAGGAGACGGCTGAAACCAGCCCCTGGAGCACCAACCCCTGGAGCACCAGCCCCTGGAGCACCAGCGGAGCGGGGACAGGGCAAACAGCCTCAGGAGATATCCGGTCAAGCAACCTTCGCAAACTAAGCAGTCACTGTGGGCACTTGCTGCCCCTGGTTCCTAGGAGACCTCTCCCCATGTTATTCAGGAAAAGAAATGCCTGCTTGCAGACTTCTGATGGCCAGGGACTAAGTTTTGAGATAACCCTAGAACATAAACGCAACACAGACATGCTTATTTTTAAACTTAAGGATACTCACACTGATATTCTGGAAAATAATTTTGGGACTCATGAGTTAAAAGAAGAATAAAACCTGTTAGGGTTTTAAAGAACTGGAAACTGCTGCCTTGATCTGGGTTTCTCCAACATTTACGTCACTGGCACTTGAAGGAGCCTTTAAATAAGGACGCTTTCTGTATTTCTTGTTCTCACTTGTGAAACCTCTGGAATGGATCTGTAATAAGCACTTAGTATGTGCCCATCATGGAGCTGAATGTGAGGAATACAAAGATGAAGGAACACAGAGTCCAGCCGCTAAGGACTTAGGCTTGTAGGGAAAGGGAGAAGTAGGAAATGCAGTACTATCGTGCTGAGGAAAGCTGAAGAGTGACCTTCATTTTAATATGGAAGACTCCCTGTATTACTTCTCTACCTTTAAGATCTGTCTTAGCAGCTACAGCTGTCTATCTACAGCTGTGTAAGCAGTTCATCCCTCACCGCAGCCACCACTGTGGCTCTGGGTATGACCGGTGTATGTTACAATACTCAAGAAACAGACTCTTAACTATAGAACAAACTGATGGTTACCAGAGGAGAGGTGGGTGGGAGGGATGAGTTAAACTAGGTGATGGGGATGATGGGGACTAAGGAGTACTCTCGTCATGATCACTACCAGGTGATGTATGGAAGTGTTGAATCACCATATCGTACACCTGATAGGATTGCATAGGATTATATTCATTTCCTTCAAAGCAGTTACCCAGTTTGTAATATGTTCCTAGATGCTTAGCTATGAATGCCTGTCTCCCCTGCTTTAGATGACAAGTGCCATTGGCCATAGCTATGTCTGATTTTAGTCATCATTTCAACCCCAGGACCTGTGCAGCACTTGGCAGAGCTCAAAATGATTTAATAAATGACACCATATACTTTATTCTAACCAGTCCTCAAAGGACTATGAGAAGAGCTACAGTATTTGGATGACCAAGTTTTCTTGACAAGTATATTTTACTATGTTAAATACAGGAGGGGAACTGGATCAGATGAGGAACTGTGCTTCTTCAATCTGCCATGTGGGACGACTGCACAAGTTCCCTGTACATTAGCTCTAGATCAGACTGTCAGCGATACACACAAACATAGGCAACATTTTTCATATTTATGCATGAATAGTTTTTATGGATAATGCAACCAACTCAAGGAAAGGAATGGGGGATACTGTTAAATAAGAGCAATCACCTGAATCTGAAAGCCACTTCTGTATCTTAAAATATGACATCGCATTTAACTAATATCATACGTGGTTTTAGCATATTTATAGTGGTTAATATTCTAAAGCAGTGAATATCATATGAGAACTGTCACAGCTGATAAACACATGGATACATTTTAAGTGTGTTTACCTGAGACTACTATTCATTTCTTACCCAACCTGTCTCAACAGAGTGAAAAAGTAGAACTTTCTTAAGGCAAAATTTGTTAACAAGTAACAGGTGTGTCTTAATAATTTATTCATTAAGCATCTATTTTTGAGCACTTAAATTTTTTGTAAAGCTTTGCAGTGATTGCATAAAACTATTTTGTGGGTTTTTTTCAGTTGTTTGGGTACACTTTTTTTTATCCTACCATCATTGCACCTGTGTCCAGCTGGCTTAAGTAGAGAATTATTACAGAATACTTCACAAGAATTAAATGCTACTGCTTAAGTAGTAACCATAATTTTCTCTATGAGGTAGATCTCTGATCTTTTTATCCACCAAAGTCTTCCCTGGCATAAAAAATGAAATACTGAGGCAAAGACTATTTGTACACATTGCAAAACTAATTCAGATGAGAAAGGTAGTTTACTTCTAATTTCCCTTTTCATACCTCACAAACATTAAGTTAATGAAATATGTCTGATACGTTTATAGCGTCAGAAGAATCATCACATTTAACTGTGGCTTTGTATTCCAGTTCAATCAGGGAAGATACATTTGCCACGTTTTTCAATGGAAGCATACAGAACTTGTGACAAAGCCAGACTTGGCATCTTAACATTTCTTTTAAAAAAGGGAATAATTTGTTTTTAGAAGACAAAATATTATCTGGGTCCTTCGACCTCCCAAATCCTATGTTTACAAAATAGAGTTTAGTTGCCTGGTTGGATATTTAATTATTCTGGAATTACAACTTCCTTTTTCTTAATTACCTATATGTATATATTTTTAGCTGTCACTTGTTAATACTTACATATGTGAAATAAGTAACCAATGTGGATGGAAAATTTTTAAGTGAAAACAAGCACAGTTGTGTATTTGGTTAAATAAAAATATCCTACCTTTGTTACAAAAATATTTTTGAAAAATACCTTTTAAAAAATTAGATTATTATAATAACTTTAAGGAATGTTAAAGTTCCAGCTTACATTTAAAGGGTGTTTTCCCCTAGAAACTGCATGTGATTTATAGAGGAGATTTTAATATACACTGTTTTTGTCACTGTACAAATGTTCTGGATGTATAAGATGGGGTATCAGTGTTAGATTATTTGCAATTTGGGAAGGAAGCTGTGGGGACAATATACAATGTCACTTAGCAGATTGTATTTAACTGCATGGTGGGTGGAAATTAGGGTGACAACTGGCTCCCAGCTGCTAGTACGTCCAGACTCATGTTTAGCTTTCTTATGCATGAACACTAGAAGACTAGTCAGCGTGTATCTACAGTTTCATATGCATATCTAGTTTTGTTAATCAGTATTTTCCCTACAGACTAATTAATCTCAGTGATGCTTAATAGATTCAAGAGAATACTATTGTCAGTTATTAAGGGTCAAATGTTTCATCAAACAGAGGTCAGTCACAGAGCCACTGAGGATGCGATGCTGAACAAGACCGGGCTTCTGCCTTCAAGGAGCTCCTGGCTTTTGAGCAGCAATGGATAAAGGAAACTACAACATACAGAGCTTGGGGGACAAAGTACACACGGTGTTGAGGAAGCCCGCTGGGGAAAGTGAGGGCAAGGGCTCAGGAAGGCTTCAGAGAGGAGAGAACCCTAAAGCCTCCCCTAGGGGAGACAGGTAGGGGCAAAAGGCAGGCAGGCCACGTACAAGGACAGATACTGGTTCTCCCCACAAACAGTACCTCCTCCTTCTCAGGGCATTTAAATATGTGTATGGGCAGAGGCTATGGGAGCTAACTTACCTAGGATGTGGGGGACCGTTCCACAGATGAAAACTGCTCCCATAAAAATGTAGTATCACGCTCCTGCTTCAAAATACGGTAGCTGGCCAAATGCAAGGGGGCGCGGTGGAGAAGTGGAAGTCAGGTAAACGCAGAGTCAGGCAAAGGGAAGGCAAAGGGAAGTCACTAAAAAATGTTGAGGGCAATGACATAACCTGATCTGTTTTAGAAATTGGAATGCAGGGGAGGCAAGCAGGGAGGCAGGGAGACCGAGTAGAGGCTCATGAAATAAAGTTAGCAAAGGCGGAACCAAGCTGCTGACCACGAAGGCATGCGAAGGGAAATTGTTCTGTTGGGCACTGAGGAGGCACAACCGACAGGATTTAGATATAAGGACTGGAAAGGGGAGGAAAGTTGAATGCCCAAGTTTCTGGCTTGGGCACCTGTGTAGATGGAGGTACCACACACTGGGATGATACACAGGAAGAGTGTTAAAGGTAAAAAGTAAGTGTTTCTATTTTTAATGCATTCAATTTCAGGGTCTGTAAGATACCCAAGTGAAGATATCCAGACAGAAGGCTATGCGAATCCAGTATTAATCTGGATAATTAAAAAGGGGATTCTGTCCATTGTTGAATTACTTTCAGTAACAGCCTTCCAAATCTGAAAGCTATTTGTCTTTGTATTCTATCACAAGTGTTGGCCCACTGTAGAAGTTTCTTGCAGAAGGAATAATGCCACATACAATATGAATTACTCACATATTAAAGTAGTACAGAATAAATTTTATCTGTCTTCTATCTCCTAAAAGAGAGTGATTATATTCTACTGTGAAGTTCTTGCTCATCCATGCCATATGGATGAATATTTCTAGATTGGATTAATTATCCTTCTGCTAATATATCTTAATTTACATAAGTAGTGCTATAAAAACTGAATAATTGTGATCAATTTCTAAGAAAGTGGTGTTTGAGTATTACATCTTTGCACGGGTTTTAAGAAAAGAGTAATTATAACATGGATGTACACTTTTTGTCCAAGCCATCCCCAAGCTACACGATGGCAAAAAAACAAGGCAAACAACAGAAAGTAGCTAAGTAAACGAATTAGCCTCTTTGTGAACAGAAAGAGCAACCCCACAGAGTCAAAGCAACAAAGCCAAGCTCAGCTTGGTGTAAACAAGCTTTCGCTTTTTAAAGATCCTACCAACTGAGGGACAACAGCAAAGGTCACTGGCTTGGTTGGGGACCTTCTCTGAAAAACTAAGCCACCAAACATTCACGGATATGCCCAAGAAAATATTAGTGATGAAATTTTAATGTAATCACCAATCTGTCTGAGTATGGGAGAAACAGGTCCATCTGTCAGTAAGTCTCATCACAAAAGTGACTAATTGCATTAAGTCCACAAACCTGTTCAGAGCCCTTCCACAAATAGTTCTGCAATTTTAATGAGTTTGCCGCAAAAACTGAGTCGCTTAGTCTAAGCCATTTATAATTCTAGTCCCCACTGTAAGTAGGATGTGTGCTTAAGAAAGGAGTTCACGTAAATACTGAAATCCACCAAAATATAGTTATGACATGAAGGTGTTTGGAAGTGAACTTAAAAAATGTACATCTGTTGTGGCCCTATTCCCCACAAGCCTAATTTCCTAAATAACAAGTCTCTCTCCTAGAAGTTAGTTCTGCAGCCTTCACCTGGAATCCACTATTGAGCAGAAAGCAGGAGAATGGGGTGATCTGAAACACTGGCCCCTATGTAAAATAAGTAAGTGGATGTAAATGTTTTGAATTTTTCAAGGCAATCTACTGGAAAAGTTGTTCAATGTTGATGTGAATATTGACCTTCAGCTATTGATTTTAACAAAAATACAAGATGCCACCTTATGAACACAGTTTTTAAATGTGGAAGATGATAGGTTAAGCTGCTATATCCCTAAAATTGTATTTGCAATACACACATTCACGTTCTTCCTAGACATTTACCTTATTTAAATGTGGAGTAATACAGGGTATGAAAATAAGAAAAATGCAGAAGACTTTGCCTCTACCATTCTGGTAGAGCTACGTAAAACTTTTCACATGCAAATATTAAAATTTTTGAAGAGTCTTATGAGAATTTGCCAAATTTGATATGATCCAAATGTTGCCATCTGCCAACAAAGCTATATTATGGCAAAAAGAGGAAAATTAAACATAAGAACACAGTCAGAATTTCAAAAACTTGCTCCAGGTAAAATTTTGCTATTTTATAAAAGCCAAAAGATATGGTATCTTTGCCAAACAAATCCATCTTGCATTTTATATAATAAGGACATCTGAGCCAAGATAACAAAAGTGTTCTTGTCTAAAAATTGACTAATACTTCTTTTATTTCTTTTGCCAAATTACCATCACTGTGGTTTCTTTGGTGGTCTTGTGTCAATGAAGCCTTTCCAAGAACAATTTAAAAATAGGTTTTGTCTCCCAAACTTTTTTTTTTTTAAGATTTATTTATTTTGAGAGAGTGAGAATGAGAGAGAGAGAGAGAGAGAGAGAGAGAGAGAGAGAACATGATAGGAGGGAGGGTTAGAGGGAGAAACAGGCTCCTCGCTGAGCAGGGAGCCCGATGCGGGACTCGATCCCGGGACTCCAGGATCATGACCTGGGCTGAAGACAGTTGCTTAACCAACTGAGCCACCCAGGCACCCAAACTTTTAAAACTCTATTTAAAATGATGTTAATGTCATTATACTTGCAGCGATATTTCTAGAGCCTATAGTTTTAATTTGGAAGATGTTAAAGTACAAAAAAATAAAGCCACCAAAATCCCCCCTTAAATTTATAGAAGACTTACTCTTTTCTTAAAACAAAAGAAAACTTAAGAAAAAACACTGTCCTATCTTCCAGTTAATAGGGTTCCTATACTTAAAGGGTTCTTCAACTTTTATGTAGTAGGACCAACGACCATGAATAATAAGTCTCATTCTGCCAAAGTCAAAGTCAATTGATAATTGACAATACTATAGGGCGCCTGGGTGGCTCAGTTGGTTAAGCGACTGCCTTCGGCTCAGGTCATGATCCTGGGGTCCCGGGATCGAGTCCCACATCGGGCTCCCTGCTCAGCAGGGAGTCTGCTTCTCCCTCTGACCCTCTTCCCTCTCGTGCTTTCTATCTCTCATTCTCTCTCTCTCAAATAAATAAATAAAATCTTAAAAAAAAAATTGACAATACTATAGATGTACCCCTTTCTTCTAAACAGGAAGGCTTAAAAATTATTTTTTTTTAAAAATTATATAAATTTAAAAATAATCAACTCATTAGTAAATTAGTAACAAAAATATCTGAAAATAGGAAAGTCACTGTCATGATACATTAATAAAAGTGCCTTGGTAGGGGAAAGAAACATCACTTCTGTAGTTGGAGCAGAAATTTCCTAAACCAAACTGTCCAACCTTTAGCTAGATAGGACAGGAGAGAGAAGACTCCAAATCAGAAACAAAAGAGACCTTACAACTCACGCCACATAAATAAAATCATGTAAGAGACTGTTCTGAATACCAATAAATGGAATAACCTAGAAGAAATGGATAAATTCTTAGAAACATACAAGACTGATGAAGAGATAAAAAAATCTTATCATGCCTATAACTAGCAAGGACATTGAATGAGTCATCAAAAACCTGTCAACAAGAAAAGCCCAAGATCAGATGGCTTCACTGGTAAATTAAATCACAATTTTTAGAAAGAATTAAGTACTAATCACTTCTCAAACTCTTCCAAAAAACTGAAGAGAACACTTTCCTTTTATTTTCTATTTTTCAAGAGTGAGAGCATGTGAGCAGGAGGGGGGCAGGGGAAGGGCAGAGGGAGAAGGGGAGAGAGAATCTTAAGCAGACTCCCTACTCAGTGTGGGGCTCTGTCTCACGACCCCGAGATCATGACCTGAGTGGAAATCAAGAGTCAGACGCTTAACCAACTGAGCCACCCAGGTGCCCCTGAAGAGGACACTTTCAAACTCATTTTAAAAGGCCAGCATTATCCAGATACCAAAGCCAGACAAAGACATAGCAAGAAAAATTATAGGCCAATATCCTTGGCATATATAGATACAAAAGTCCTCTACAAAATATCAGCAAAACAAAATAATTAAAAGGATCATACACCATGACTAAGTGAGTTTATTCCTGGGATGCAAAAATGCTTCAACATATGAAAATCAATGGGATACACCGTAGTAACAGAATGAACAATACAAATCACATGATCATCACAACAGAGAGCGTTTGACAAAATTCGACATCCTTCATGATAAAAATCTCTGAAAAAATTAGGTATAAAAGAAATTTAACTCAATAAAATATTGGCCATATATGACAAGCCTACAGCTAACACCATACTTGATGGTGAAAAGCAGAAAACTTTTCTTCTAAGATCAGAAACAAGGCAAGGATGCTCTCTCTTAGCACTTTATTCAGTACAGTACTGGAAGTACTAGCCAGAGCAATTATGAAAAAAAAAAAAAAGAATTTAAAAAGCATACAAATTAGAATGGAAGAAGTAAAATGATCTGTTTGCAGATATTATTTTGTATGTAGAAAACACTAAAGATTCCACAAAAAATTGTTAAAACTCCGTAACAAATTTAATCAATTTGCAGGATACAAAATGAATATGCAAAAATCAATTGCATTCCTGTATGCTAACAATGAATTATCCAGAGGAAATTAGGAAAAAAAATCCCATTAACAATAGCATCAAAAAGAATATTAATTTAGGAATAGACTTAACCAAGGTGGTAAAGACTAATAGAATGAAAAGTACATAAAATTGATGAAAAAACTTAAGAATTTAAGAATAATTAAATGGAAAGATACCCCATGTTCATGGATTGGAAAATTTATTATTGCTCAGACTGTTCATATTGCCCAAAGCAAACTACAAATTCAATGTAATTCCTATCAAAATTCCAGCATTTACAAAAATTAAAAAATCCTAAAAATCAAATGGAATCACTACAGACTGAACAGCCAAAGCAATTTTGAGAAACAAAGTATCACACTTCTTGATTTCAAAATACATTACAAACCTATAGTAATTAAAACAATATGATAGTGGGGCGCCTGGGTGGCTCAGTCGTTAAGCATCTTAACATTATATGTTAATAGGAAAAAAAAAAAAGAAAAGCAAACTTTCTCTTCAAAATATACTTGGGAGTAGAATGCAAAAAAAAATAATAAAAACAAAAAAAAAACCTTCTGCACAGCAGAGGAAACAAACAATGAAAATGCAACCTATGAAATGTGAGAAAATATATGCAAATATTATCTGATATTAATAATTTTGGTTAATATCCAAAGCATATAGAAAATACAACTCAATAGTAAAACAAAAACAAAAACACAAAAACCCCAGACCAAAAAAAAAATTAGAAAATGGGTGAAGGACTTATATAGACATATCTCCAAACAAGATAAATAAATGGCCAAAGGCACATGAAAAGATGCTCAACATCTGTAATCATCAGGGAAATGCAAGTCAAAACCACGATGAGAGACTACCTCACACCTCTTAGGATGGCTATTAATCTAAAAAACAAAAGATAACAAAGCAACAGCCAGGATATGGAGAAAATGAAACCCTCATAACAGTGTTCGTGGAAATATAAAATGGTACATTCAGTATGGACAACAGTATGGAGGTTCATCAAAAAATTTAAAAAATTGAACTACTACACAATCCAGCGCAATCCTCTTCTGGGTATATATCTAAAAGAATTGAAATCAGGATCTCAAAGATATATTAGTACTCCCAAGCTCGTTGCAGCATTGTTGACACTATTTAAGATATGGAACAACCGAAACACATTACCAATGGATGAACGGATAAAGAAGGTGTGTAAAATCACTCCACCTTAAACAAGAATGAAATCCTGCCACATGTGACAACAGGGATGAACCTTGAAGGCATTATACTATATATAATTAGCTAGTCACAAAAGGACAAATAGAGCCGAATGGTGGTTGCCAGGACTTGGAGGCGGGGGGGGGGGGAGGGAAGTGAGGAAGTGCTGTTCAAAAGAAGTAAAAAGTTTCTGGGGCGCCTGGGTGGCTCGGCTGGTTGAGCATCTGACTTGTGGTTTCAGCTCAGGTCATGATCTCAGGTTCATGAGATGGAGCACCGTGTTGGGCTCCATGCGCAGTAGAGCTTTCCCACTGCCCCCGCCCCACATGCATGTACATCCTCTCACTCTCAAATCAATCTTTAAATAAAATAAGTAAAAAGTTTCAGTTATAGGAGATGAATAAATTCTAGAGATCTAGTGAAAATCATTTTGCTTATAGTAAAAAATACTGTATTGTGCACTTAAAATTTATTAAGAGGGGAGATTCTATGCTGTGTTCTTACCACAATAATGAATAAATCTCACTTGAGAAGGATGTCAGTCTTCATCTAACTACTGCAATTGTATTTCAGTTACCAAGCTGAAAAAAAAATCTATATGTGTATATACATAAATATACATGCTATAGATATTATCCCAAAATGAGGAGTCATTAGAATGAATATAAAAATTTAAAACATCATAATACATTGTATTAATATTTGACTAGGTTTAAGTAAAAAAATGCTATAATACAAAAAGACTGTGCCGAGATCAATCTGTGTGCAAAACCTTCCCCCAACTCTACTGGTCTTGGAAGCCAAAGGAAGCACCCTGCTCTGATGTAGAGGCATGGTGGAGTATGGCCCTTCTGACCACTACTTAGTTGTATCTCCAGGTCACTGAGGACCATTTTAAACACTCTAATTTACAGAAACAACCTCCTGTCTTCCCTTCTCACCACTGAGGGCCCACAAAGGATTCCAAGACAGATCGCCCCATATCTCACACAATCCCAGTAATATAGGGTTGCAGTGAATTTAGGCTTATGCTTTCTTTTGCACATCCACATGTCACCTGTCGTGGGAGTCCCCAGCTGCATTTCAATTCTGCAGCTCCTGTACAAGTCACAGTTGAGTGCCCTGCACATAATGTAGTAACACGGTGCCAACATGGAAGACATGGCTGCAAGGTTACTGTCAACAATTGCAGAATGCTCTGATGCCCAGGGCTAGCAATCCTCTGACAGCTGCATTTTACCAGAGCTGATATAAATCTTCAATGACATCAACTTAGAAACAAAACCAATGCTGATAGGAAATATATGACAACCAAAAAATGCTGTCCCTTTATAACTGACCCTAGGCCACTATTCATGTTGAAAACTGTCTACATGTGATTGAAACTAACTCTCAAATCTTAAAAAAAAAATGGTTATGGGGTTCTTACCAAAAAAATATTATATGACAATAAAAACACCCCAGCCAAAAATCTCAGGCAGGGCTCTGGAGATAAAAGCCCATTTCACTTCATAAAATAAATTTCTTTCATGTTGTCAAGAGCACTCAATCCTTCATCAAATGTGAGCCCCCTTCCGTAATTCTCTGGACTTTAAAAACAGGATGCTAAGAGAACACGTACACATTTTAAAGAAAGAAACATTAAAAAATTCAGTGGCAAACATACAAAACAAAGGCTAAAAGAAAAAATAGCATATGGAGAGAGGTAAAAGCAGAAGAACGCAATTGAGTGTTCCCACACACATTATCTCAATTCACAATACAATCCTCGATACCAACCATATTGTCCCATTTCACCAATAAAGGCACACACTGGAAGACAATCAACTAGCCATGATAACATGGGTTTGTCAAAAAATTATCACACCTATAACTAGCATCTGTGGCAAAGCTGGGATTTATATTCCAGTCTGTTTCATTCTTTTCCTTAAAACCATGTTGTCCTGATAGATGCCCACTATAATCACTCTGAAAGTACCATTTTAAAATCTTGAAATCTGAATTCTTTAAAAACTCTACCTCCTTAACTCTTACTCCCAATATAGGTCTTTCTATGTCTAATGATTACAAATTCTGGTCATTTCTGAAACTTATTTACCACTTCACATTAAATACTATTCAATTAGGTTTCCTAAAACATCTTTTCTACTTCTTGATATCATCATCATCATTCTTTATTCATTGATTGTCCCAAGGATCCTGGCAAATCCTTTGTATGTGCTACCCCAGTTCTCTCCTCACAGCAGTTTTCCAAGCAGTTATCATTGCATACATGTCTCAAGAGAAGACTGGCCCTATGTCACACCCTTAGGCACTGCTTTGGTCTGGGTGAAGATGTGTAGCAGCTGCAGTGGAGGTGGGGCCCCAGGGACCTCTCCTAGACTGCCAAGCTGAATTCTTGATAGAAGGATAGGAGAGGCTAAGAATAAGGGCATTCTTTTGACCACATGAGTTAAGTAGTTTGCATCTAAAGCATAGCAACGGTAATATCTTCTGACCGCAGGACTGAGTCTGACTCTAACACATGGCATGCTTGAAAACCTACATACACTCTTCACACATTTTCAAGTTCACATCTAGAAATTTTAAATTTAAATGTTAAGGGTTGCAAAGGGTCTAATCCCTGGTATGCTGTAACCAATGATATTTAAAAGAAAATTGTGATGTCATTCTTGCACCATTTTTATAGCAGCAATGTTCACAATAGCCAAACTATGGAAAGAGCCTAGATGTCCATCAACAGATAAATGGATAAAGAATACACACACACACACACACACACACACACACGCACAATGGAATATTATGCAGCCATCAAAAAATGAAATCTTGGGGCGCCTGGGTGGCTCAGTCGGTTGAGCATCTGCCTTCAGCTCAGGTCATGATCCTAGGGTGCTGGGATCGAGCCCCGCATCAGGCTCCCTGCCCGGCAGGAAACCTGCTTCTCCTTCTCCCACTCCCCCTGCTTGTGTTCCCTCTCTCACCGTCCCTCCCTGTCAAATGAATAAATAAAATCTTTAAAAAAAAAAAAAATGAAATCTTGCTATTTTCAATGATGTGGATGGAGCTAGAGGGTATTATGCTAAGTGAAATAAGTCAATCAGAGAAAGACAAATATCATATGATCTCACTGATATGAGGAATTTGAGAAACAAGACAGAGGATCATAGGGGAAGGGAGGGGAAAAATGAAACAAGATGAAACCAGAGAGGGGGACAAACCATAAGAGACTATTGATCTCAGGAAACAAACTGAGGGTTGCTGGAGTGGAGGGGGTGGGAGGGATGGGGTGGCTGGTGATGGACACTGGGGAGGCTATGTGCTATGGTGAGTGCTGTGAATTGTGTAAGATTGATGAATCACAGGGGCGCCTGGGTGGCTCCGTCGGTTAAACGTCTGCCTTCGGCACAGGTCATGATCCCAGGGTCCTGGGATCGAGCCCTGCACCGGGCTCCCTGCTCAGCAGGAAGCCTGCTTCTCCCTCTCCCCCTCCCCCTGCTTGTGTTCCCTCTCTCATCTCTGTCAAATAAATAAATAAAATCTTAAGAAAAAGAAAAAAGACTGATGAACCACAGACCTGTACCCCTGAAACAAATAATACATTATATGTTAATTAAAAAATATATAAAAAAAACTGTGATGTCATTCTTAAGGGGATTCAATAGACTCTATCATAGCAAGATAATCCCACCACCATCCATTTTAAAAACACCTGTATAACTCTTCTTTAACAGAAATTTGAGGGGTGCCTGGGTGGCTCAGTCAGTTAAGAGTCCAACTCTCGATTTTGGCTCAGGTCATGAGATCAAGACCTGTGTCTGGCCTTTGTGCTTAGCTGCAAGTCTGCTTGAGGATTCTCTCTCTCTCTCTCTCTCTCTCTCTTCCTCTCCCTCGACCCCTCTCCCCTACTCACACTCTAAATACATCTTTAAAAAAAAAAAGAAATTTGACATTATTTCATTTACCTTGAGATTCTACTTTGATGCCATTTCCCCCCCGCAGAAACTTCGTTTTATTCTACTATATTTTAATACCTGAGTATGTTTTGAGGACCCTATCATAATTATCTGTACCAAATTTATATGTTTTAGTTTCTCTGATGATAATGCTCTCTAAAGAAAATATATATTAATATGTATAATGTTGTATCTATAAAGATACCTATCTATATAAGATACCTATCTATATAAAAATACATATTTATCTCCTTCAGGAATATACTCAATATAAAAGTATATAAAACATCACACTCAACAGTGGAAAACACAAAGCCTTTCATCTAAGATCAAGAACAAGCCAGGGCGCCTGGGTGGCTCAGTCGTTAAGCGTCTGCCTTCGGCTCAGGTCATGATCCCAGGGTCCTGGGATCGAGCCCTGCATCAGACTCCCTGCTCAGCGGGAGGCCTGCTTCTCCCTCTCCCACTCCCCCTGCTTGTGTTCCTGCTCTCGCTGTGTCTGTCTCTGTCAAATAAATATTAAAAAAAAAAAAGATCAGGAACAAGGCAAAAGTGCTCATTCTTGCCACTTATATTCAATATAATATGGAAGTCCTAGCCGGAGCAATTAAGCAGTGGAAGGGAGGAAGGAAGGAAAGAAGAAATAAGGGAGGGAGGGAGAAATAAGGGAAGGAAGAAGGAAGAAAGGAGGGGAGGGGAGGGAGAAAGGAAAAGAAGGGAAGAAAGGAAGGAGAGAAAGAAAGGCACAAAGAGAAAGAGACTGAAAGAGGCATGAAAACCAGAAAGGAAGAAATAAAACTGGCTCTGCAGAAAACATGATCTTACATATAGAAAACCCTAAGGACTCCACCTAAAAAAAAAAAAAACCTTTTAAAAGTAATGAATAAATTCAGTAAAGATGCAGGATACAAAAATCAACATACAAAAATCACTTGCATTTCTATACACTAACAATAAACTATCCATAAGGCATTAAAAAACAGTCCCATTTACAACAGCAACAAGAAGAATAAAATATGTAGGAATAAATTTAACCAAAAAGGTGAATGATCTGAACACTGAGAACTATAACATGTTAATGAAAAGCACTGTCAAAAGTACAAACTGGAAGATATCCCGTGTTCACGATTCAGAAGATTACTGTTAAAATGTCTATTCTACCCAAAGTGCTCTAACAGAGTCAATATAATCCCTATCAAAATTCCCATGGCAGTTCTCAAAGAAATGGAAAAAAAATTCTAAAATTAGTTTGGAACCACAAAAACCGCTGAACAGCTCAAGCAATCTTGAGAAAGAAGAACTAAACTGAAGGCATCACACTTCCTGATTTCAAACAATATTACAAAGCTATAGTAATCAAAACAATATGGTACTGCCATGAAAAAAGACACACAGACCAAGGAACAAAAAACACAGCCCAGAAACAAACCCATGCATGTGTGTTCAACTGATTTTCATCAAAGGCACCAAGAATGTACAATGGGGCAAGGATGGGGTCTCTTTCATAAATGGCGCTGGGAAAACTGAACACCCATATGTGAAAGAGTAAAACTGGGTCCTTATCTTACACAAAAAAACTCAAAATGAATTAAAGACTTAAACATGATTCCTGAAACCATACAACTCCTGAAAGAAAACACAGAGGAAAAGCACTCTGTGTTGGCAAGGATTTTTTTGGATTACACCAGAAACACAGGCAACAAAAGGTAAAATCAAACTAAAAAGCTTTTGCACAGCAAAGAAAATAATCAACAAAGTGAAAAAGCAACTTCTGGAATATTTGCAAAGCGTACATCTGATAAAGGATTACTATCTAAAATATATAAGGAATTCCTACAACTCAATAGCAAAAATCAAATAACCCTAATAAAAATGGGTAAATTAACTGAACATTCTTCCAAAGAAAACCTATAAATGGCCAATAAGTGTATGAAGAGATGCTCAATATCACTCATCATCAGGGAAATGCAAATCAAAACCACGAGGTACTACCTCACATCTGTTAGGATGGCTATTACCAGAAAGTCAAAAGATAAGTATTGGTGAGGATGTGAAAAACATTTGCATTTTAGTGAGAACATAAAGTGGCACAACCATTACGGAAAACAGTGTGGTGTTTCCTCAAAAAATTAAAAATAGAACTACCATATGATCCATCAATTGCACTCCTGAGTATATATCTAAAGGAAATAAGAACATTATTTTGAAGAGATATCTGCATTCCTATGTTCACTACAGTATTCTTCACAGTAGCTAAAATATGGAAACAACTTGAGTACTCATCAAGAATAGAATGGCTAAAGAAAATGTGGTATATACACACAATGGAGTATCATGCAGCCTTAAAAGAGAAGTAAGTCCTGTCATTTGCAACAACATGTATGTACCTGGAGGGTATTATGTCAAGTGAAATAAGCCATATGCAGAAAGATAAATATTGCATGGTCTAGCTTATGTATGGAATCTAAAAAAAAAAAAAAAAGTCAAACTCATAGTAACAGCATGAGAATGGTGGTTATCAGAAGCTGTAGGGTGGAAGAAATGGGGAGATATTAATCAAAGGGTACAAGGTGTCATTTATGAGTAAATTCTCAAGAACTAATTACAATATGGTGACTATAGACATATAGTTTGTAATGTATTATATACTTAAAATTTGCTAAAAGAGTATAAGTAGATCTCAATCTCATCACATATACACAAAAGGTAACTATGGGATGCGAAAGACAGGTTAATTACTTTGACTGCGATAATCATTTCATAACACATACCAAAGCATGGTTTTAAACCTTAAATATACACAGTTATTTGTCAAAAACCAAATCAAAAACTAGGAAATAAAATTCCTTCTGTATTTAGTTTTTATTATAATTACTAACAGTATTCAAGTGATCCAAAAATAAATATGACAAGTGATTCATAGTAAATATAAAAAAATTTTGATATGCGTCTCTTATTGAAATGGACAGTGCTTTTCTCCCCCCTCCAATTAGTTAATGTGTCTAAAAGGTGACTACTACTTAATTCTAGATTGAGTTCATCATCGATCTCAACTGATCAATTGCTAGGATTTTGTTTTCCTATTATAGGTACAAAAAATTAGTAAACATTATTATAGTAATTTCCATTAACTTGCTTAATTATTTTCTACTGAAATGTCACCAAATACAGTGACTGATAAGCAAAAATTATTTTTCAATCATTTAGCAGTTGAAAACACATCCTTCCTCTTTATTGAAAGCAAAGAAGTACAAGCCACCTAATTTACAGAAGGATTTATGACATCATTTGTCTATCACTTTCTCAAAACACATCACAAATTTTCCTTTTGAATGGTGACCTGGAGGTTTTTGCACTCTAGGACAAGAATCATGGTTAAGACTCAAGTTGGTTGAGAGATGTGCCTTTCCTTTGCAAAGTCAAAGAAGAGAGCCTGTGAAAAGGGAGTTGAGAAAGAACTTGCATATAGCAGGCTCTTTTCTAGAAAGAAGAGCTTTAGGAATGAGTACTTACAAACCAAGGAATCATATATTGATTCTATTAAAAATATACTTGTCCCTGTGTCTCCCTGGGGAAGTGGTCTTGTTTACCCAGAAGGTCCCCCATCTCAGGAAAGCCAGGGTAAGCAAGAGTGGGAAGTGATCCTGAATTCCAGTTGCCACTCAGCACACACAAGCAGAAGAACTGGCTCTTCAGAGCATGTTTTCCAAGGAATTTCTAGAAAAATGGAAGCTGGGGATGGGAAAACAGGACTCGACATTCTGATTATAAGCGGTGCTGGCTCAGGTGTTATACCGTGGAACCTACTGGGAGACTGTATTTTTCACACTCTAATGGGTAGACATGTAGATTACTAAGCACTATTTGTCCATATTCCTGCAGCTGGTGCTAGACAGAAACCAGGAGGTACAATACACAGTCCCTGTCTTCAAGGAGCTTCTACCACATTGGAGCCATCTGCTAAGGAGATTAAATGCAAGCAGGAAGAGGCTATGTGGGTAATATTATTAAGTCAGTAGCTCAGGGAAGAGGAAGAGGGCAGCTACAGGATGCATCATTCTAGGACGGAGTAGTGTGATGTCCCAAGCTCCTGGCAGCAGGGTGAGCCGCACTAGAGCAAATTTCGACGTGGACGTGTGCCGTAACAAAAGGCATTTGCTAAGTGAGAGGACTACAAAGAGCCCCTACGCACAGAAACATGGTGGCCCTTCACCTTTTCCCCTCCTTCCAAGCTCAACCCTACCCAAAAGTGGTAGAATAAGTATACGAACAGACGAAAGAAGGGGAGTGAACAGAACAGAAGACAGCACCTTTTCCCCTCCTGCAGGTTTCTGGATGAGCTGGAAGAAAAGGAACAAGTTTTGAAAAGGCTTAAGTTTTTTATTTAAACCTGTCTGAAAATGGTAATACCTGAACATGTTACTTAATGCCTAACAACGACCGGAAGAGCCATGGTTTCTGCCAAGATGTCTTCAAAGCATACGGAAGGTGAATCCTGGAGCATGTCTCAGAGTAACACAGGGATAAAAATTAAGTTGTTGCTACTCACGCTCCACCAAATTTAGCCCATTCAATACACTGGTTCCAAAAATCGAATGGAATAATAATGAAAAAACTACAAGAGGTTGCTCTGAAAAAAAGTCACAGATGATAAAGGGAAGTTATTTGCAAGCTGTAAATCTGTCACAGAGATGTTGATAATCACAATTATATAAAGTTTCTCCCAAGCCCTCTCACTGTTCATTTTCCATTTCAGCTCACTAGGGCTCTTCAGCCAGCATCTGGAACCTTAATCTATCATATTTTCCCTTTAATTCTGATGTCACTAATTACAAGGATCCTCAAATTAGCTTCCTTTACTTCCAAATAAATTCTCAATGAATGTAATTTCTGTATTTGGCCAATGTTTGTCTCTTTAGGCTACATTTTTGTTCTGCACCAGGAGCATCAGCTTAGAGAAATGTTACTTCTGGTGAATTCATTTATATAAGACAAAACAATCTCATGTTTTTAAAGATGGAAATGAGAAAAGATGAAACTTAACACCATTCAACTGTTTACCTTTAGGTTCATTAAAAACAGGCACGCTTTTTGATAGATTTAAAAATGTAGTATATTTGATCTCTGGTCTGCAAGAGCAGCAGGCTAATGAAAACAAACCCAGAAATTACTAAAATGAAAGCTAATATGCTTTTATAAAAAGCATGGCTAGTGTCTTTTAGTTTATATGCAGTCTGTATTTAATCTCTCAAACACCTGTCCCAACACCTCGTCACTGTGATAAGCTTTCCACTTGTAGTGGCATTATTCTCTCCATAATTTGATAGATTATTACAATTCTGATTCAGAATTTAGAGTTTCCAGAAACGGGTACTGGAGCCTGTATTTCCTATTATTTTCATGAAGTTGAAGAATGTTCTGTCCTCGTATCTGTAAATATATCTCTCTAATGATAAAACTTATCAGTTTTCCTTATTGCTCCTTACTTTTCTATTTTATTACTTTCAGAGGGTGGGGAGCAGAGACCAATTAACCTTCAAATATCTTTAATAAAATAGCTCTATGGCATCAAAGAGATACAGTATGGTAACAACAAAACAAACCCTCCCCAAAACAGTGCTGCTTCCCTTTATATCTTTTTTTTACTGTGGTAAGAACAACATGAGACCAACCCTCTTAAATGTTTAAGTGTACAGTACAGTACTGTTCACTGCAAGCCTAATATTGCACAGCAGGTCTCTAGAATTATTCATCTTGCATAACAGAAACTTCATATACCTTGAAGAGCAACTCCCCAATTTCCCCTTCCTCCCAGTTCCTGGTTTGTTTTTACCAACAATTTTTTTTGCTTTTATCTCCCTGGTACCAAGATCTATCTTCGCCTTCCATAGGATATTATTAGCTTTTGTGTTTTTTGGGCACTCAAAGGATGGTCATTATTTGTAGGCACGATGTTGTCAAGAGATCTGTGATGACTACCTGAGCCTTCCCACGTCACTCTGTCATTCTTACGCTCCCTTTCCTTTCAAGTGGTATCATTAAGGAAATGGGCTAAAAATCAAGTAACAAAATGTCTGGAAATGGTAAACAGCTATACCCGTGTAGCAACAGTGTTTCTGTGCATCTATTTACAGAGAACAAAACCTTTCCTGGCTCACTGAGGGACTATGAAACAATGACTTAAAAATCCATGGATAGTTTCCTCCCTAACGGAAATACAGTTTACCTACATTCCCTTCCCTCTGTTAAAAAATAAAAACGTTAATAGATTAACTCATTACTACCCTTTATAAACCAAACTTGTCTATAAACACACTTTTATTAGATCTCAGATTCTATATTCTGTTATGTACCAACCTTACATATTGTTTCCACCTAATTGCTGGCAGGAAATATGAACTACAGGAATGAAACAGACAGTGGCTAGAAACCTTAAGTTTATTGGAAATATGGACTAAATAAGGCACTTTAATCAGTATCAGAAGGATGAATTGATCTCCAATACCACACAAACTGTTGAAGCTAAAAATTTAGAAAACGTGTCTGAGGCATGATTCACTATAATGATGGAGGAGATGAATCTCTTTCCTGTTGTGCAAGATGAGTTCAAGATAAAAGCAACCACACTGCTGAAAAGCCACAGTTGGTTAGCATTCAGAAGATATTTTTAAGGTAATCTGCCCCTGGGATATAATGGTAAATATAAATCATTTAATTCATTTTACAGTTAACTCAGTGTTCATGAGGAAAGAGAAAAGCTATTTTAGCCAAATTTCCTTGTGGTAAGAATAAAAAAAGTACTGGAGGATTATGGTAATATTTTCTAACTTGTAAGCATGTTAATTCATTTAAATTATCCAGTCAGATGTTCCCTATTATCAGAATCTCTTTATGAATACATCATAAATTAAATGAGACACCTTATGAAAATCTACTTGTGAAAAAAGTTATTGTTAAAATAACTACTGATAAAAAAGTTAATTCATTTGATTGACCAAATATTTAAGTATCAATAAATTTTGCAGAAATTAGGCTAAATGAAAAAAGCCAGATACGAAAGACTACAGAGTCCATGATTTCATTTATATGAAATGTCCAGAAAAAAATAAAACTCTAGCACTAGCCAGTAGATGAGTGGCTTCCTGGAACTGGCAGCTGCAAGACTGCAAACGGACATGAGAGACTTTCTCAAGTGATATGTTTTAAAACTGAATTGATAGCAGCACAAGCTGATAACAGTACAAGTACATAAATTTACTGAAAATCATCTACTTGACAATGGAAGAATTTTATGCTGTATAAATTATACCTCAATAAAGCTTTTTAAAAAGATTCTGTAAAAAATAACACGGTATTCTAACTCTTAGGGCATTTGCACCCCCTCAAGATTTCATGGACTACCATTGTCCTAGTGTTTATGCCCCCCACTTCCAAATTCACATGTTGAGGCACAAATCCTCAGTGTGATGGTATTCGGAGTTAGGGCCTTTGGGAGGGAATCGAGTTCGAATGAGGTCATGGAGGTGGTGGTCTGTCTCTCCACTCTGTGAGGGCACAGGGAGAACTTAGCCCCGTGTAAAGCAAGAAGAGGGCCCTCACCAAGAACCTGACTCTGTTGGTGCCCTGATCTCGGACTTCTCTCTCCAAAATTGTACAAAATAAATGTTTGCTGTTTAAACCACCCAATCTATGGTATTTTTCTTGTAGTAGCCCAAACTGAAAAGTGTGGTGCTGCTGTAACAAATACCTAAAAATGTGGAAGCAGCTTTGGAACTGGCTAATAATGGCTAGAGGCTGGAAGAATTTTGAGATGCTAGGAAGAGCCAATATTACAATGAAGGGACTCTAAAGGAAATTCTGGCGAAGGTTCAGTAAGAAAAGAGAGCTATAGAGGAAGCTTCCATCTTTTCAGAGAATACATAATATTTACGAACACAATGTTGGTAAAAATATGGATGGTAAAGGCTATTTTGATGAGGTCTCAGTGGAAAGGAGGAACATGTTACTGCAAACCGCAAAAAAGATTATCTTTGTTATCAGTTGCAAAGAGGCTGGCTGAATTGTGTTCATATTCTAGTGTGTTGTGAAATGTAGAACCTCCATGCAATGAAACTGGAGAATGACCTGAGGAAATTTCTAAGTAAAGTGTTGAAGGAGTGGCTTGGTTGCTCCTGACTGCTTACAGTAAAATGCAATAAGAGAAAATGAATTAAAAAAAATTTTTTTAATTAAAAAAAAAGAGAAAATAAATTAAAGACAACAGTTATGTAAAAAGTTACCAGATCATAAAGATTTTAAAGATTCTCAGTCTGTCCATAATGAGAAAGCATGTTCAGAAGAGAACGCTAAAGGTGTGGTAGACAGACATTAGATAAGGAGGTAAGTATAGGTATGAACCACGAACCTAATCAACCATCTCAGCAGGAACACTGTTGGTTAAAACTGAAGGGGATGGAAACAAATGAAGGAAGACTGTTGAACTCCTTTAGACCCTACAAAACTGGACCAGAGATTCAGCTATGAACACATTCTAGTCTTCAAGACGAGGGAGGAATGACTCCAAAGGTGATTCAGAGATCATTAGGACTGCCAATCCCAGCACAGGACTTTAGTGCAACAAGCCTGCAAGGGTTTGGAGGAGTTGGCAGGGCACGGATAGGACTATCTCCACCTCAGTTTCAAAGGCTTAGACCTCTGCCTAGCAGGGCCTCGTAGATGGGGCCGCTGCCTTGGTTTCAACATGCCAGATGGCAGCCATCAGAAGGTACAGGGGCAAAACATCCATCCAGCAGAGCCATACAGGTGTCATCACTGCCTTAGTGGGTCCAGAAGGCAAAGCATGGAACCAAAGAGTACTCTTGGGCCTTAATGTCGAAAGGAGTTTATCTTGCTAGGTTTTAGATTTACTTGGGACTTGTCACCCATTCTATTCCTCATTTCTCTGTTTCTGAACTGGAATATCTATTCTGTACTTCTCCCACCACTGTTGTCATGAAGCATATAACTTATCTGGTTTCACAGGTTCACAGCTGGAGAGGAACTTTGCCTCAGAATGAAACATAATTCACTTTACCCATATCTGATTTAGATAATATTTAGATGACTTTGGATTTTAGACTTCAGAACTGATGCTAGAATGAGGTAAATACTGGAGCTGTTGGGATAGAATTAAACTATTTTGCAGGTGAAGACATGAATTTTGAGAGGCCTGAATGTGCACCCCCAAAAGTTCAGATGTTGAAGCTGTAATCCCTAATGTGATAATGTCTTGAGGTGGGGGGCTGTGAGAGGTGGATGTGAATGAGATCATGGGGATGGAGCCCCCATGATCGAACTGGTATCCCTATAAGAGGATGAAGAGATGTAAGAGCTCTCTCCCCACCATCTGAGGACCTGGCAAGGAGGTGGTCCCAGAAAGTGCTGGCACCTTGATCTCACACTTCCAGCATCCACAACTGTGAGAAATAATGTTTGTTGTTTAAGCCACCCAGTATTAAAACTGTATTTCTGTTATAGCAGCCTGAACTAAGTAAGAAACATAAAAAAAAAATATATATATATATATATATACTTGCCATAAAGGAGCTTCCCAACCAGTGAGTGGTGACATACTGTTGCGTTCCCGATGGGTTTCAGGAGTGACTTCTATTCCCTCAGTCACTGGGGTGGCATGATAGGATCTGAGTCTTTTATTCTCTTGCTACTGAGAAACTTCTTCCAATGACTATTTACTATACAAATAACACTTTCCCGATCCAAGTCTCCTTGCTGCAGTGAAAATGTAGAGAACATACTGGTATTTATGGGATGCTGCTCAAGCAGTGCTTAGAAGGAAATTTATAGATGTAAATGCCTGTATTAAGAAGAGCTCAACTCAAAAATATAACTTTCCACCTTAAGACATTAGAAAAAGAGCAAACTAAACCTAAAGGAAAAAAGGGAAGGAAATAAAGAAGATTACAGTGGAAATCAATGAAACAAGAGTTTTTTTTGTTTTGTTTTGTTTTGTTTTGTTTTTAAGATTTTATTCATTTATTTGACAGAGAGACTCAGCGAGAGAGGAAACACAAGCAGGGGGAGTGGGAGAGAGAGAAGCAGGCTTCCCACTGAGCAGGGAGCCCCATGCGGGGCTCGATCCCAGGACCCTGGGATCAAGGCCTGAGCCGAAGGCAGATGCTTAATGACTGAGCCACCCAGGCACCCCAAATTTGGGTTTTTTTAAAAATATTTTTTTAGCCTGATGGACTAAGAAAAAGGAGATTCGAATATTAGAATTCATTGAATTCATTTTAGAAATGAAAGAGGGAATATTTAATGGAAATAAAACATGTTATAAATGAATACTATAAACAAATGTATGCCAATAAATTAGGTAACTTGAATGAAATGGACAAATTACTCTAAATACACCAAATACTAAAACTGACAAGAAGAAACAGACACTCTAAATAGATCTACAATAAAGAGATTAAATTAGTAATGGAGAACTACCTACAAAGAAAAGTCCAGCCCCAGATGGCTTCCCTGGTAAATTCTACCAAACATTTAAGGAATTAATACCAATTGTTCATACTTTTCAAAAAAAAGGGAGACCACTTCCAAATTCATTCTATGAGGCCAATATAAAATCAGATAGGTCTCAAAAAAAAAGGATTATAGAGCACTATTTTTTTTTTTTAAAGATTTTATTTGACACAGAGAGAGAGAGAGACAGTGAGAGAAGGAACACAAGCAGGGGGAGTGGGAGAGGGAGAAGGAGGCTTCCCACTGAGCAGGGAGGCTGATGTGGGGCCAGGACCCTGGGATTATGACCTGAGCCGAAGGCAGACGCTTAACAACTGAGCCACCCAGGCACCCCTAGACCACTATTTCTTAAAAGAGATGCAAAAGTCCTTAACAAAATACTGGAGAACTGAATGCTGTAACAAATAAAAAGAATTATACATAATGACCAGGTGCAAATTATGCCAGGAATACAAGGTTGGTTTGACACCTAAAAATTAAATAATGTAATGCACCTTCAATAGGATAAAAGCAAAACCCATTTGATCATCTCAACAGAGGCAGAGAAAGCATTTGACAAAATCTAACATCTTTTCATGATGAAAACACTAACAAAGCTTATGAACAGAAAGGAACTTCCTCAAATTGGTAACAGGCATCTATAAAAAATCCAGAGCTAGCATTATACTTAATCATGAAAAATACATGCTTTCCTACTAAAATCAAGAAGAATGCAAGGATGTCTACTCCTGACACTTCTACCCAACACTGCAGTGAAGGAACTAGTCAGGGTAGGTAAGTAAGTAAGTAAGTAAGTAAGTAAGTAAGTAAGTAAGTAAGTAAATAAATAAATAAATGGCATTCAGATCAGGCAGAAAGAAATACAATTATCACTACTTGCAGATGACATGATCTTATATAAAAAGAAATCTAAGAAATCTAATAAAAAAACCACCATTAGAATTAACAAGTTCAGCAAGGGTGCAGCATGCAAGATCAATATTTTAAAAATTATTTTTATATACTTACAATAAATAATCCAAAATAACTGAAGAAAACAATACTGGGAATAAATTTAAGCAAAGTGCAAAACTTACACTTTGAAAACTACAAACTATTATTAAAAGAAACAAAGGTCTAAATAACTAGAAAGACACTCTACATTCATGAATAGGAAGAAAACATTGTTAATTAAGATGGCAGTACTCTCCAAATTGATCAGATTCAGTACAATTGCTATGAGAATCCCAGCTAGAGATATTTGCAAAACCTTTGTAGAAACTGGCAAATTTATCCTAAAGGTCATACGGACATTCAGAATAGCCAAAATGATACTGAGAAAGAACATAGCTGGAAGACACATACCCGTGATTTTAAAACGTCACCCAAGGCCAAAAAAAAAATAAAAAATAAAATAAAAACAAAACCCACTTCATACAAGGCAATGGTAAGCAAAATAATGTGCATAAGGGCATCAATGTAATACAACTCAGAGTCCAGAAACAAACCCATATATCTATGTAAACTGATTTTCAAAAGAGTACCAAGAATATTTAATGGAAAAGGAACAGTTTCTTCAACTTAAGAACTGGACAACTGAATTGTTACATGCAAATAAAGGAAGTCGAACCCTTACATCCTACCACAAATAAAACTCAACTTAGAAGTAGATTAATGAGTGCACCTGGGTGGCTTAGTAGGTTACGCAGCTGACTCTTGGTTTCTGCTCAGGTCATGATCTCGTGGGGTTCCACACTCAGTGTGGAGTCTGCTTGAGATTCTCCCTCTCCCTCCTCCTCTGCCCCTCTCCCTGCTTGTGCACACGCACGTGCACTCTCTTTCTCGAAATAAATAAATCTTTAAAATGGATTAATGATCTAAATGTAAGAGGTAAAACTATGAAAGCCTTAGGAGAAAACATGGGGTTAAATTTTTGTGACCTTGGATTGAGCACTAGATTCTTAAACACAGGTCCAAAAGCATAAGCAACAACGAAATAGATAAATTGAACAGTATCAAAAGACAATATCAAGAAAATAAAAAGATAATCTACACAATGGGAGAAAACATTTGCAAATCATATACAAGAATCTAACATCTAGAATATATAAATAGCTCTTACAACTTAAAAGACAACTCAATATAAAAGGAGCAAAAGACTTAAATAGACATTCCTCTAAAGAGATATACAAATAGCTAATACAGGGACACCTGGGTGGCTCAGTCGGTTAAGCGTCTGCCTTCGGCTCAGGTCATGATCCCAGGGTCCTGGGATCGAGTCCCGCATTGGGCTCCCTGCTAGGCAGGGAGCCTGCTTCTCCCTCTGCCTCTGCCTCTCTCTCTCTGTCTCTCATGAATAAATAAAATAAAATCTTAGGAAAAAAAAACAAATAGCTAATACAACATAGGAAGATATGCTCAACATGATTAGTCACGAGCGAAGTGTAAATCAAATCACAATGAGATATCACGTCACCCCTGCTAGAATGACTGTGCATACGGCAAATAATAAGTATTGGTGAGAATGTGAAGAAACTGAAACTCGCATTGTCAGTGGGAAAATAAAATGGTGCTATCACTGTGGGAAGCAGTTTGGTAGATCCTCAAAAATCTATACATGCAATTATTACATGGTCCAGTGATTCCACTCCTATGTATGTACCTAAAACAAATGAAAACAGGGACTCACACAGGTATCAGTACAACTTTGGTTGCAGCATTCACAGTAGCCACAAGGTGGAAACAACCCAAGTGTCCTCAATCTAAATGAATGGATAAACAAAATGTGGTATCTACATGCACTAGACTATGATCTGGTCATAAAAAGAAATGAAATTCTGATACATGCCAGAAGATGGAGGAAGCAGAAAACATTACGTTAAGGGAAAGAAACCAGTCACAAAAGAGCACATACTAGATGATTCTATTTATTTGAAATGCCCAGAATAAGCAAATCCATAGAGACAGAAAGTCACTTAGTAGTCGGTCAGGATGGGGGTAATCTGAGGTTGATGTACAGTTTTCCTTACACAGGGTACAGTGTTTCTTTTGAGGTGATGAATATGTTCTAGAATTGCTGATGGTTGCACAACTCTCTGAATATACTAATACAGACTAATATAACCTTTAAAACAAAAACCAAACCTCTCCCTTGAATCCATATGCCCTGCCAAAAATAGCCCCAGTCAATTTCCTTCTATCTCACAGCCTCCTCCTAGATCTAAAGCATCTTTTAAAAAGAGTTGTTTGGGGCGACTGGGTGGCTCAGTAGTTAAGCGTCCGCCTTCGGCTCAGGTCATGAACCCAGGGTCCTGGGATTGAGCCCCGCATTGGGCTCCCTGCTCCATGGGAAGCCTGCTTCTCCCTCTCCCACTCCCACTGCTTGGGTTCCTCTCTCGCTGTGTCTCTCTCTGTCAAACATAAAATATTTTTTTTTAAAAAGTTGTTTATTCTCACTGTCACTTTATTGTCACACTGTAACTCAACTCTAATTGCCTGCAGGAGTAAATACTACACCCTTCAATATTTACTGTGACTAAGTCATAAAAATAAGTGCAAGCAACTGAATAAATTCTGACAGCCTACTGGGTACTAGAAGATCAAACAGGACAAGGTATCTACCCTTTTCTCAAGGGGGAAATACAAAGTGAACAGATAAGAAGCACATTAGTCAAAGATTAAAATGAGCCAGAGAATATCTGCTTCATATTGGGTTATCTAAAAGAGGTGTTCTCAGCAAGTGAGGTTTAAGATTTTTTTAAAGTAGGCTCCATGCCCAGCATGGAGCCCAATGCAGGAGTTTGAACATCACAACCCCGAGATCAAGACCTGTGCTGAAATCATAGTTATTATTTATTTCGAGGTAGAGTTTAGTGATTGATCAGGTGCATATAACAACCAGTGCTCATTACATCAAGTGCCCTCCTTAATACCCATCACCCAATTACCCCGTCCCACCCACCCATGTCCCCTCCAGCAACCCTCAGTTTGTTCCCTATAGTTAAGAATCTCTTATGGTTTGCCTCTGTTTTTATTTTTATTTTTCCTTCCTTTCCCCTACGTTCATCTTTTTTGTTTCTTAAATTCCACATGAGTGAAATATTTGGTATGTCTTTCTCTGATTTCACTTAGCATAATACGCTCTAGTCCCAGCCACATCATTGCAAATGGCACGATTTCATTCTTTTTAGTGGCTGAGTAGTAGTCCATTGTATATATACACACAACTTTATCCATTCATCTGCCGATGGAAATCTGGGCTCTTTCCATATTTTGGCAGTTGTGAACATTGCTGCTATAAACATCGGGGTGCATGTCCCCCTTCAAATCACTATGTTTGTATTCTTTGGATAAATACCTAGTGGTGCAATTGCTGGGTCATAGGATAGCTCTATTTTTAACTTTCTGAAGAAGCTCCATACTGTTTTCCGAGTGGCTGCACCAGCTTGCATTTGTGTTAGAGGGTTCCCCTTTTTATGCAACCTCACCAACATCTGTTGTTTCCTGAGTTAATTTTAGCCATTCTGACCAGTGTGGGGTGGTATCTCATTGTGGTTTTGATTTGTATTTCCCTGATGATGAGTGATGAGCATTTTTTCATGTGTCTCTTAGTCATTTGTAGGTCTTCTTTGGAGAAATGTCTAATACCAAGGATCCAGACATATAAAGATAAATGGGAAGGCAGGCAGAGGGAAAAGCAAGTGTAATGATATGTTTGAGGAATTACATGAAGTCCAGTAACTGACCAGAGGCTAGGTGAGGTCCCAGAGGTAATGAGAGGCTGGTTAGCGGTAGACCTGTAAGAGTTTTTATAAGGCAGGGTGAGAAGTTGCAACTTGCTGCTTCTCCATCTCATAATACTCTGTGCACATCTGTCCTATTACTTTTGTATCTGTGTCCCCACCTTACCCTTGTGCCTGGCCTAAGGAAAATGAAAGTTTTTGTTCACCTCTATCTAACCACGGCCAACCAGGATCTGATCAGACATATCCTGAATGAACAGGTCACATCATCATGCTGTGCTAAGACAAAAATCGTAAGTCCTGAGGAAGGAAAAAACATCTCTTCTCAAGGCAGTGTACAAATGAAAGCCAGGAAATTTTCACTCAAATTCCTCAGACTAGCCTGGTTATTTCTACCAGAGACTGTGATGCTTCCCAAGTTTCAATCGGTTAAAAAGAACATCTTCCAAACTTAAACTCATTCCCAGATTTTGAAACCTGAAACTGCCAGCAAAGAACAGTTTTAGCTTCTGATTACTGTGCGGTTGTCATTAATTGGTTCTCTAACTCAAGCCTATTCCTTAAGTATTCTAAGACACTGGGCAAAACTGTATCCACCTCAACATCATCAGTGTTATATAGTCATTAGTAATACGTGGAAATGGAAAAGCTATTAGGGCTATTAGGTTATAGTTTTTTTTTTTTTTTTTTTTTGTCTAGAAACTGAAATAGGATCTAGCACCACCTTTTAAATAACACATGGTTACACATGCTCTCCTTTTAAATGGCTTACAAACACTGACTGGCTAAATAACTAGCTTCTCCTTTGCAGGTTAGATTTTCTCCCTGTACTACACAGGGATTCTGCTACAGTTCTAATTATAGCATCCTTACCTAGAAAGGCACACAATGATTCTAACACAGTTGAAACAAAGCTAACCAAGAACGCTTTTGGAGTATAAAATCACACAATGCTGCAAATAAATAAACCATGTTTCTTTGGAAGGGGAAATTTTTTTTTCAGCTGGCTTACTGTGGCCTTGAGGCTTCAGCCTGGTCTGTCTGAAGTTTTTCTCCTCCTTCCACTTCCATTGTACAGTAAACAATTCGATTGGGAGCAACGGACTTCAAACCTTGCACTTCCATTATGACAATCTAAAGACAAAAAAAATTTTTTAAATGATACATCAAATTGGTAGCCTTTAACAAGACATAGAGATAGCAGCATTGATTACAAGTAGAACGATCAGCTGATAAAATTATCTGGTAACACCAATGGTATTTTATCTTCCTTAGAATCCACCTGTATTCATGGAAGGTACAGTAAGTAACATTCTGAGGAAGCCTAGTATTGAAGAAATATCTCCTGCAGCTTATTAAAGTAAGGTTAAGATCTCTAAATATAAGCCTGACTGAGTTAAGTGAGGTATAAACTCAGATCCTTAAAATATGATAGCAAGTCTGCATGAGGTAAAGAGGAATTACCCATGAAAATTCAGTGAATGTGCTAAAAGCAGTACAGGTTGAGTTCCACATAAAGTGAAAGTATATTTATGAGTGGTGCACATCATCATCATCCCAATTTGTGGTTATCAGTATGTGACATCATCAGATCTTTCTATATTCACTTATTTTAGAGGACTATTAATATTTATAAAAGAATATTCATTATAGAAAATGTATATCTTATTATGAAGTATGGAAAATATAACTTGCCCAATGACTATCTCACTACTAACTTCGCAAGGAAAAAAAGGACTTTTCCACTAAAGGTATGTGCTAACTTAATGCAGCACACTGGGAATGGGTAGAAAGACTGATACTGTATTACGCATCTGTAACTCCTAGAAAAAAGAGAAACAAATATTTTTCAAGTGGGCTTTTTAATGTTCATATAAAAGGCTGATTTAAAATATTGTAACCTAACATTTTCACTGGGTGTACACATAAAATGTAAGTATTATTGAGTATTTTTGCTATAGTTTTTTTTTTCAATCAAAACTTGCATCCTGAAGTTTCCTAAGTTCTTGAAACTCATAAAATATATTCAATGGCATTTTTATAATATGCACATTCATGTCTTTATTGATCTCATGTTTTATTTGTACAAACAAGATTAACAGCATTCATGCCATGTAGCTACCAAAATATCCACTAAAAACATCATGTATTGATCATTTAATACATTATAAGTCATTCCACTTTTCATTGAGTTGTGATACGAATCTTGAGGCAAAAGTTCTCAAAGAAACCATCTTAAAAGAAACTATTCTTCCTTTTAATCTTCACAACAGAAGGGTTATGTTCATAAATATAAACGCCTTTTTTCCCCCCATGAAAATAATGGGAAACTAATCACTAAAAAAGAAAGGTCAAACTCAGAACCATTCTCCTTTCTCAACCAAGACTTTTGTCATTTTATCACACTGAAATGCATACCAACGCCATGAATAAAAATAAGGGCATAACAGAAAACAGACTAAGAACTGATAGAGACCAGTAACACCTTTCTTAGCTGCTGTCAGACATTCAAGGAAGTTAGAACAAAGCACTTCATCTCGTTGATGGAAAGTAAGCAAAAGGAGGTATATATTCTTAATAAATCAATGTCGTTGTTAATCGTTTTGAAACTCATTAGATCTTTAGACAAATAAAGCTAAGCAGAAGCTGAGACAAATGACCTATTTAACTATCAATCAAAAACCGATTCCACAGGGACTTAACAACATGACCGAAATGGCTTCTTAATAAAATTTATGGAAGGTCACTTAAAATACAGGAAGCAAGAGAATTGTGTACACATAATGTAGAAATCTTTTAGTTCATATTTGGAAATATGCTTATTTGCCCTGCATCTCTTTCTCAAGCGTGTTCAACAAAGTTCAAGAGAGAAGAAAGGAAACACCTGCTTAGCACTATTTCTGTCACCTCTCCTACAAGCTACTGTAAACAGGACCTCCTGAAACACACAACTTGTGAAACCATTTCCCACTCCACAAACTAGTACTCCCATCTGTGCCAGGAATGTTTTCTTTGGCAGAACTGCCACTTTCAAAAGAAGTAACTTCTGTTCTGAGTCCATACATATAAATAAAACAACACATCTACAGATCTGATTTCCAAAAGGCATAAAAAAAAAATGTAGCTGGTCTCAATCTTTAATGATAAAGACAGCCACGAATTCCATGGACCATCAACTGACCTAATTTCAGGTAACTGTTTCGATCAGTTCCCCAAAAAACTTGGTAATAGAACCATGGAAAATGAATGTAGTCTCAATTCCATCCCCACTTCCCCAATCTCTGTGACTGATATAATAGAGATAATATACACAGAATTATTCTAGAGGCAAAAAGAAGGCAGTCATGTACAAAATATAAAGCTTGGTAACATGCTTCTGAATAATGCACTGTCCCGAGAGTTATGTGGCACTGAGTCACGTGCAGTTTTGAGAAAATGAAGCTGAGCAGTATTTGGGGACCATATACTACCACATAAAGAAGCCCTCACAGGGTCTGCGAGCCCAATACCAATGAAAACAGTGTGAAAATCATCTGTACTCATACCAGTGACACCATTTATCTTCCAACATGCAGACTCAACTTCGTAGATTAACCTGGGCTGCCTTCCCCTTACTCAATATTTAACATACCACGGGATGGCTTATGGTTTTGTGAGTTAGCTTCGCTCTTGCTTTATTATTGTCTCTGAAGGTTTCAGGAATGAAGCGACCTAAATGTAATCGTGTTGTGGCTAACTGCTGCTTTTTTCTTTCTTTCTTTCTTTTTTTTTAACTGCTGCTTTTTGATACCATCAAAGTCCCCAATTCAATCAGTATTTATCAAGTCAACTGTGTGCCAGGTAGTGTTTTAGGCTCTTGTGATACCTCAGTGAAAACAAGACCTTAACTTCCTGTAGCTTACATTTTAGTAGAATCAGGCAAATAATGAATAATAAAAATAACTGAATTACACGTTAGGTGGTAAGAGCTGTGACAAAAATTCAGGTTGGCAAGAGAACACGGTGTGGTGAGAGAAGAGAGCAGTCAGTAGCAATTTTAAAAGAGGTGATAAAATTTAAACAGTTTTTCAAACCTGCACTTATTCTCTAGACTCAGCCTTTAGTTTGTAGAAAAAACTTTTCCCACTGGACCAATTCTAAGCCTGACTGACAAAATGGGAGACCCTTAAACTGGAATAACTGCTTGCCTTTCAGAACTTTCTTAGGCTGAGTAGCAAGGCTTGGATAATGGGCCAGGGATAATTACGGAGCTTAGTTAGGCTGAGGTCAGAGGCCCTGGGGACAGAGGGGGACCTCATCTATTCTCTCAGGTGTCCACAGGTAAGCACTGTGTAATGTGCACTGAATGTGACTTCATTTTCTTGTTGGACACACAACTCCTATTTATCATACTGGAAGTGTATCATAGAAAACATCTCTATTATGCTATGGAAGGAAAATATCTGCCTTATATGGACATAGTAATAGAGGACTATCAAAACAATTTTATAAATAGGCAAGCTTCTCAGACCATGTAAAATGAAGTTTTAACTCATTTTCTCTAACACCATTTTACTGTTAACTGAGCAACCCTGTTTAATATACTGGCAATAAAGTACAGAACAATTCATAGTTTCACACAGACACTAACTCATGAGGATAATTTTGTTTTCAAAAGGGAAAAGAGTTCATAAAAGCCAATTATTTACAATTGTGTTTAAAACTTTTAAACAATACAGAAAAGAGAAGGTGTCTTGAACAGTTTCCAGTTCTGCATGGTAGGTTTATACATTACAAAAATAATTTGCTTTACAAATTATAACTAATTTTATGTTGCACAAATCCTTAAAAAAAAAAAAAAACCTTGGCACTTTGTATCTTGGTCAGTAGGAAAACAGACTTCTACATGTAAGATACTGTGTAGTTTCCCATTAAATATTTCTTTAAGATACCAAAGAGACTGAGAAGAAACCCAGTAATGGCAAAGAGATTGAGAAGAAACCCAGAGTAATGGCAAAATCATTAGGCAATCCCAGAACAGAGTTTCCAGTCAGAAGAAAACCTATTTCTAACTCTGATAGTAAATTTAATATATTAACCTACAAAGCAATCATTAGCATGGAAGTTAAGAAAGAGAGGCAGTTGGCTTATCCTCAAGCCTGAATTTATCTTAGAGTTGATTAAGTGGAATAAAGAACAAAAGCACACATTGGCTTTGGCTTTATCTACCACAAACTAAGCAAGCCAAAAGTAGTATCAAGAAATTTAAAATGGTACCTCCTAAGACTCCATCAATCCAGAAACTTCAATAGCAGTAGTGGGCACGAGCAAAGATAATTTAACAATGCAAGGAAGGAATAACAAGCTTTAATTTTTGAGAGCGCTATAAATTTAAGCTTGATATAGCAAGTATATATATTTGTGTCATGTATAAACGCATAAACATATACATGGATTAGCCCAAATACACAGATCAGCAATGAAAAAATGTAATAAAAAAATCAACAGGTGGCTGTGGTAAGAGTCTGCATCAGTATCTGGTTTCCAGTGAATTGTATAAAAAGCATAAAACTCTGAAGTCTCAGGGAACACAATTTTAAATGCATGACATTTGTTCCTATCCTTTATACTATGTACTGTATAATGAAACTGGACATCCTGGAAAGGAAGAATTCTCTACTTATCATCTATATGCACCCAATACTGTGTTTCAAAGCTGGCTGGTGTGATTTGATTCTACAAAAATACCATAGGTGAGGTAGGTTAAAAACAAAGCTAACCAAAAGCTTGAAAGTAATTCCCAAATTACAGAGAATTCAATTATGTGTTTAAATCCTATTTCCACTCAAGTTGCTTTAGTGCTTACTTTATCAATAAACTTACACCAGGCTAGTTGGCACAAAGACGAATTTTTTCAAAACTTATTATTTAGTCCTAAAACTGCTATTACATTTAAAACACAATTTGTATTAATTTGCATTCACAACCTGATTGCCTAGCAAATGAGGAATAATGTAACTTCTTCAAAATATATCACACTGCTTTCAATTCAAAAAGTTACCACGAAGGTCAGCAGAAATTATTTTGCAGTTTCATCTATGCTGTCAGAGGCGAGCATGGGATAAAGTCACCTACCTCTAAGGTGAATGACAGCACCACATCGGACTTTGACAGCTGAATCTCATTCTCATCGCCTATGTCCAAAAAGGCAGAATTCTGTGAACGTTTTAATTTTTGTAATTTAAATTCTGGACCACCTTTCGAAACTGGAAGACTTTCCAAATTGGCCATTAGCAAATTCACTGAAGACCGCAACTCTTCTATATACATATTCTCCATTTCTTTTGCTATAAATTTGGGGAAGTTTCTTTCCTTGAAAATAATTTTTAAAAAAACAATGTTACAAAAGTCATATTTCAATTTTATCATAGAAGATTATATGATGTATATCTCTGTCTTAGAAATTGTGACACTCAATATATATGCACCTACCTAATACTTTACTCTCCCAGGTTTTAAAATCATCAGGCTTTGGCAATTTTGATTATGTCTAAGAGTACCTTACATCCCTTATTCAGAATCATTATGGTACAAAATGAATAACATTTTCACATTAACTATTTTTGATAAGACTTGCCTAAGGAAAAACTCAAAACCTACATGCAAGAAAATTTAGTATCTAGATAAATCTTAGTCACTGTTAACTTTGAATTGCTTAGGGTAAACTGGTTGGTCAGAAAAACATTCAGTATATGCTGCTTTGCCTGTTAGGAAACAGACATCTTAAACATTTTTCTTACCAAAATGTATAGTAAGAGGATATCCTTTTTATAAGCATTCAAATTAAAAAATACATAATAGCAATATGATATTTCTAGAATTTTCACATCACACAAATGTGACCAGATCCCTTATGACCATAAATTCAGTTTTTTTAGTAAAGGTTTAGAAAATCTTAAATTTAAAGCAAAAGGCCAACTTATGAATAAAGCTGTACATAAAAAAGAATAACAATATCAATTTAGAAGATTCATTTTCTTCCTGAATTACATGAGCGTTGCCATTTGATCCTTAGATTACTGTAATCAGATTTTGGTTTCTTTCAACTCTATGAAAAGGACATTCCCAATACTGGTATTTAGACAGATACTGACAGATATGCCAAACTGCCCTTAAAGATGATTATACCCATTTATATTCCTACCAACAGCAAAAGGAGGCCTTCTCACACTATTGGCTCTTTCATAATCTTTAAAAACCTGGCATTAGCTCTTCCCTTAAAGAGAGTTTATAGCTTTATGATATGAAGTATGACGTAGTGGGTTGACTACCATACAAAACTGGCTGGGAATGAAAGCCTAAAGCAACCACCTTGCAAATGACTGCTTAATGCTCCAGAAAAATCAGTGCCTTTCTCAGAGTTTCCCTTGGCATCATTCCAAGTATAACCTAAGAAATCCCCATCTCTGGGATGACTGGAACCCATCCAGAATGCTCTCATCATCCTGTACCTAACCTGTGACTCACCTGCACCAGTGTTTTCATGGGATGGAAAGCAACATCTGGTGCCACTTCACAAATCAGTCCCAGAGTCTCAGGCCACCTGTTTCTCTTTTCCCCAAATACAACTGTCACATATTTCTTTTAACATAATTTACATATAATCAATACTAAAATTGCATATTATCATATAGTAATTAAGTATCCACATTCATAATTAACTTTCTTTTTTTAAAACTTTTTTTTTTTAAGATTTTATTTATTTGAGAGAGAGAGAATGAGAGAGAGCACGAGAGGGAAGAGGGTCAGAGGGAGAAGCAGGCTTCCCGCTGAGCAGGGAGCCCGATGTGGGACTTGATCCCGGGACTCCAGGATCATGACCTGAGCCGAAAGCAGTCGCTTAACCAACTGAGCCACCCAGGCGCCCCTCATAATGAACTTTCTTAAGGAAGACTCTTAGGGATCCTTTTAACATTCCTCTAGAGTGTGAAGCAACATTCCAAAAAAGTTTGCAACCTCAGGAAAAACATAACTCTTCAGTTACAGAATACCTTGTTTTCCTTTGGAGAAAAAAAAGTAATGTTTTGGAATGGTTTCTCAATGCATGTAAAAGAAAAAAACACAAGCAAAATAAGCCATAAAAAGATTTTTATATTTATGCACTGCCTTTATTTTTTTATTTAAATTCAATTAACCAACGTATAGTACATCTTTAGTTTTTGATACAATGTTCAATGATTCATTTAGTTGTATATAACACCCGGTGTATGCACTGACTTTTTTTTAAGATTTTATTTATTTATTTGACAGAGAGCGAGCGAGAGAGAGAGGGAACACAAGCAGGGGGAGTGGGAAAGGGAGAAACAGGCTTCCCCTCAGAGCAGGGAGCCTGATGCGGGGCTCGATCCCAGGACCCTGGGATCAAGACCTGAGGCGAAGGCAGATGCCTAACGACTGAGCCATCCAGGCACCCCTGCACTGACTTTAAAAGCTGTTATGAAAAGTATCCAAAACTCAGAAATGAGGCAAAAAGATGAGGGGGCAGGTCCTTTCAATGTCCTATGGGGGCAAAGGCCATCCAAGGGTCATCTGAGCAAATATACTTCGTTCAACTTACTGTTTATTGATTCAAAGTCCCAACGGTGAAGTTACATGTTAACTTACAGAATTTTGTCTGGAAAAGATGCAAATAATGTGTGTCTGCTCAGTAAGATAATCCAATGGTTATAGTTTAAAACCTCACTGGAAATTGACCACTTTTAGATCTAATCCGGGAATCTTGTTTTAACCTTGCCTAAAAACACCCAGTTTTGATATGCTCTTTGGATTAGTTTTAACATGTAACTAGTTTGCTCACTCATTATGCACTGAATGAGATCTTTATTGTGTGTTTATATTTGTAGGAGTCATAATTTTGCCTTTATAAAAATTTTACTTTAGCAAAGCAAAAAAAAAAGATCACGTTTGAAAGTTTGGATGCGCCAATTTTTTTTTTTTTAAATTTTAAGGTGTTATTATATGGAAAACTTAGCATTAGCACATAAAAAGCCAAATTCTTATTTAGCTTTAGTTAAAAACACATCATTCGCGATCATTTTTCAAGGAGACTGGCAGGAATCACCAAAATTGATGGTCTAATCGGCATTTTCCAGCTTTTCAAGAAATAGACTATACCCAATTTTTTTTCCTCTCTGGGGGAAAAGACAGACAACTCTGCTTTAAAGCTCTGAGGTTTATTAATAGTATTTTATCAACTTTATTTAGCCTGCTTATGTTGCCTCTTTACTTGGAAACAAAAATCAACTGTACTTCAGGCAACTATACATGTTAAATTTAATCTTTTAAATTAGAACAGACTCAGAAATAGGGTTATTCTTTAGTTTAACTCTGAGTTGTTCTCATAAACCATGGTTTAAATGTTCTAATTTACTCACTCAGTGGCCCTAACACATTATATACATGAAAATGCTTGTTCCATAAAAAAATTCTCAGTATTCAAATTTAGTCCCTTTTAAAGCGCTTCTAACCTTCCACTAGATGAAACCTGGACCAGACTGGTAGGTGGAAGATGGGGACAGCTGTCAGATTCTAGAAATACTCTGAAGGCAAATGCAAATGGATTTCCTAATAAATTTGTCATGAGGCACGAGAAAAAGAAGGGAGTCAGAGAGATGATTCCAAGTTTTTTCTTTTTTCGTGTAACTGACAAGACAGAACTGCCAAGAACTGGCCCAGCCTGACCACTTAACTGGAAATTTTAAGCACCCTACACTCCTGATTCCACCTTGTCTTTATTTTCTAAATAGGAAATGATCACCTTCCATAATTCAGTTATATGGAACATTCCTTGCTTATTATCAGCTCTCCCAAATGCAATCTCCACCAGGGCATGGCAGGGATATTTTTGTCTGGTTTTATCCCAAGACAGCTACATATCTGTCTGGATGTATCTCACGGGCCTACAACATTGCCAGGTTATTTTAGTAGGTGTTCAATAAACATTTATTCATTGAATTTATGGATAGAAAAATTCAGGCTCCAAAAAGTTAAATAAACTTGCCCAATGTTCTCTATCAAAAGAAAGAGCAATCATGGATTTGCCTACAGGTTTTTCTGGCCCAGTTCACATTTTTCCTACTACTTCCTATAATTATGCCTTGGCTAAAGTATTAAAGTCAATACTTCTAGGGTGCCTGGCTGGCTCAGTTGGTTAAGCGTCTGCCTTCGGCTCAGGTCATAATCTCAGGGTCCTGGGATTGAGTCCTGCATCAGGCTCTCCGCTCTGCGGAGAGCCTGTTTCTCCCTCTCCCCCTGCTCTTCTTGCTCTTCTCCCTCTGTCAAATAAATAAATAAAATCTTTAAAACAAAAAATAAAGTCAATACTTCTATCCTTTAAAAGAAATTTCTGCCCTGGGGTTTTCTTGTTGTTATATTGTGCTGTGAAGTATGATAGGAGGTGTTATTGATTACCAATGATTATTAATGGACCACACTTCTGGATTTATCAGACTGAAGAGGCAGCTGGGGGCCTAAGAGAGCAAAGTCAAAGACCAGGGTTTGAAGCCAGCCTCCATGTTATTTGTTATGTAACCTTGAAGTCAGTAATCTTCCCTAAATCTCAATCTCCTAGTCTATACAATAGACTCATTGTATCCTCTGTCCTCAGGGGTTCATAGGATTTTTGTAGAAATATAATGCAACAAGGTCAGTAACTTATAATTAGCTTTATGAATATTTTATGAAGATGGCTTACAATTGGTGAAATTGAATCAGAAAGCAATTAAACAAGTTTTATCTCCTATGTCAATATACTCACCAAAAGGCATCTTATTTTTGGTGGCTTTTTTCCCCTTCCAATTCCAATTTTAGTATATGTGCTGCCGAAGCGAGCACTCCCCTTCCAATTCCATTGGCTTCACTTCCTTCTCCACACTTTTTTAAACATATCAATGTTTGTGATGAAATCATTGGGGTGCTGACAAAGAGAAGTCTATGTGCCTCACTCACCCTTTCCTCTCAAGTCCAAAGGTTATAAACCCACATTTTCCTCCCAGGCATGAACTTGAGACACCCAAGACCCTCCCTCCTGTTTCACAACCCTCCAGAAATTCAACTAAACTTTACTCTAAAGCATCACATCCTCAGCCAGGCCCTTAGAGAAGCAAATCCAACTCATTACAATATGCACAGTCTCAGTGTATTCATATCTATTATCTATATCCACCTAGGCAATCTACAAATGTGGGTCACAGATCCAGAGTCCTGCCTCACAGGGTCTGGAACATCTCTCTGGAGTCTCTCCCAGTCTCAGGTCTTCAAGAAAAGCAATGTCTTTCCAGCCAGTTTTCCAATTCAGCTAAGGGTTTTGGGGAAAGTGTTGTCCTCTCTAAAGCTTCCAATAGCCTTAATCTACTTGACTTTCATCCTATAAATTCGACATCTGAATCTCTACAAGATGTAGTGCCTCTCCAGATATCCTGAGGATAGTAACATGGCATGTTGCCCTTTTAACCACTGTTCTTTGTGTGAATGTAACTCTTTAGCCCCTAATTCATAGCACTCTATGTCTTCATTCATCTGGAAATTCCTCTTCATCTATCTCTGGCTTTGTTCTCACAACTTACTGTCATCTCTGCTACCTAAATTTCTCTTAATTTTCACAACTTTCCTGTTTATCTCCAATTTCTCAACAATTTCCCTACTTTTTATATACTTTTAGATAACACAGTACTAGTATTCTGAAAACTTACACATTATTCATAAATGCATTTTCCTTTGCAAAAACAAAAATATTTCAATTGTTAAAATCAGCATGGGATGTTTCTTCTTCTCAAAGGCTGGAAAAGTTCACTATCATGATCTGGAAGGTGGTTAACATGGGCCATGTACACATACATTCACTGAGCTGTAAACTAAATATTTGCATACTTTACACATCATACCTAAAATTTAAAGAAATGAAAATTCCCTCAATAGGGAGGATTCTTCAGAAAGATGGAGGGAGGTAAAGGAAGAGTGTACCTCCAAATATTCAAAGTTTTGACTAGAAGGGAAAAAAGGGAAAAAAAATCATACCTCAGATTAATAGCACTATAACTTCAAGTCTATTGGGAAAGAATTTTCTTTTACCACTAATAAATTTATGCATCAATTTACTAAAGAATGATGCAAATAATGAAGTTCCATGTACTCTAAAAAATATTAAGCATTAAGAAGAAATTAATGGTTTTGTTTAAAACTTATTCCTGTTACAGAGAAACACAGTGACTATATGAATAAATTATATTGACCACCATCTGTGAGAGTCTTTTACTAGAAACTTCCAGTTAGATTTTTCATCCATTCAAATATTAGCTGACTCCACTATGTGCCAAGCACCATGTTGGATATCTTGGAATACGTGATTTTTGCAGAGACAATGTTTTACTCCCTAATTAGGTTATATGTAGCACAGTATTGAAATTCTTCTAAATATGGCCATTTGAGAAATTCAGGCATTGCTTTCAGAATAATCTGCAAAAGTTATTGAGTTTAAACATGTTCTATGTGTAAGGAAGGATATGTAAAATAGATAATATGCTCCATTTAGATAATATGCACTCAGATATTTGGGCTTAAGAGGCATGCACACAGAGAAGAAAATGATAAAATTATACTATCTATACAGAACTTTTTCAGCTCACAGAAACAGGAGTAAAAAGAAATGTCGTACACTATGTCAAAGTTAATAATTTACCTTCGTCATTTTCTCTGCCAACTGCAAACGACCATCAAGTTCCCTTCTGATCTGGGCTGCTTGTTCATCTGCATTATCCAGCTTTAAAATAGAAATTACACATATGTGATTACTTAATGACAGTGACCTACAGATTAAAGTAAAGACTTAACGACTCAATTTTTGTTTTTAATAAATTCTCTCAGCTACCTATTGACAACACAGAATGGCAGTCCAATTAAATTTCTTGGGCACTTTTCATTTTGGTTTTGTTCACAAAAGTTATTAAATTGCTCAGGGTAATAGCTCATTTTATAAAAAATCTAATTATAGTAATTCCTTGTCCAACCTGTCCACAACAACTCTAAAACCAGGAAGTCCTTGTTTCCTTGAAATTACATTAAATTGTCTTTAAGCTTATTCAGTCCATCCCTCTTTGTGAAGGTCAGCCCTAAGTAGTTCCAGATAGATAAATATCTTGTTTTGTTCTTTCAAATTTCCAGAGTGGTGAGATTCTGAATAATGTTTTACTTCTTTTTCCTTTCAAAAAATATTCCCTTCATTTTTATAACAAGTTTGTGTATTAGTGCTAAACTATAAAAGTACCATTTGATTAACTGATAGAACTTTCTACCATTTAAACCTTCATATTCTCCTCACTCTAGTATCAACAGCCTCATGCTGCCAAGAAACCCTTCCACTCTCTTACAGATTGGCACATTAGAATTCCATTCTCTTCTGCTAAATTTGATTGAAAGCAAGAGAAGCATGCTATCATTTTTAAAGATATTTACATGGAAAATTACTTTCACTTATCCAGTGAAATAATCTTTCTTATATAATTTCTTTTAACTTTTCCCTATGATTCCCTTCCCCCCAATTATTGATAATCAATTTCCTTTATTAGTTCATTATAGAAACTGCTATATTGAGGAGGTCCTACGAGCCACGCACAGTGTGGGATGCACTGGGTGGACTACAAATGTCTCTCCTGACTTTAATTCCTTTCCCTTTGTTATTTCCAACATAAAGAAACCTGGACAACAATACAACTGTGGTATAATAAAGGTGCACCTGAAGACTGGATTAATATTGAGTACAACATTAAACCACCCAGGAGAATACAGATTAACTTTTCTATTTCCTGAAGAACTTCAAACTGACCAGATTACATTCTTTAAAGCAGCCTTAAAAAAAAAAAAAGCCTGAAAAAGATGAGTAGGGGCAATGCAGGTTGACAGGATGGTGGTGTCGGGACATATATAAAGAGTCAAGACATGGGGAAGATGTTTTAGTAAAAGCACCAGGAGTTTGGAGGTGAGATGAATAGTTGTAGAAATGATAGATACTGGGGGGCGGGGGAAGGTACATGGGAGATGGGGCTAGAGAGAGGCCAGCTACTTCATAAACTACTCTTCGCAGCCACAATAGGGCATCTAGAGTTGGTTCCTACAACAACGGGAATTCTTTGAGAGATTTTAAACAGGATTTTGGAAAGAACACTTTGTGTCCAGCACAAACAACGGATTAGAGGGACATAGGAATTCTGATATTTATTCATTAGAAAAACAGATCTGGGGTTACCTTCCTAAAAAAAATGTTTCCAGGTTGATTAAAAAAATATCAAATTCAGGGCGCCTGGGTGGCTCAGATGGTTAAGCGTCTGCCTTCGGCTCAGGTCATGATCCCAGAGTCCTGGGATCGAGTCCCGTGTCAGGCTCCCTGCTCCTTGGGAGCCTGCTTCTCTCTCTTTCATGAATAAATAAATAAAATCTTTAAAAAAAAATCAAATTCATTTGAAATCAAGTTTAAAAACAGCCAAGATTTTTAAGATTTTATTCATTTATTTGAGAGAGCGAGAGCATGCATGCATGAGCAGGGGGAGGTACAGAGAGAGAGGGAGAAGCAGGCTTCCCGCTGAGCAGGGAGCCCCACACAGGGCTCAATCCCAGGACACTGGGATAATGACCTGCGCAGAAGGCAGACACTTAACTGACTGAGCCACCCAGGTGCCCCTAGCCAAAATTTTCTTAAACTAAATCACTGGTAAATAATTTTCTATGTCATCTCAAGAACAAACACAAGTTAATTAATAGGATGCAAAGTCAAAGAAACAAAGCTTCTCTTTACTGTGTTCAAAGTCAAAATGATTTACATTAAAAACTAACAAAATTGTTAAAGACTGTGTGGCATATCTGTTCCAGGTGACTGAAATCAAAGTCCTAAAAGCAAAAATTACGTGTAAGAACCTGTAACTACAATACTTCAAATACACTAAATGTGTAAACAATCTCATCTTTGCTTAAATGCTGATAAATATCTTTACATAGAAAAATTAAAATGGTTACATGCATGTAAGGAGTTCTAATTCCACTAAGAAATAGTATTCAACATCTGAAAACAGAAGGTCATAGTTCTTCAAACTTCACAAAACACTACTTAACATCTTCAAATATATCTTTATATTAACAGCTCTTAATTTTAAGTGAAGTTATTTGACTCACTTCTGGATTTTGCAAGTATTTTCTTTGTAAGAGACATTTGCTACTACTTCTGAAAAATATTAATACCTTAACTGCATTTCTCTGGAAAAATGTAGGCAGAGAAAAGCAGAGCACCGCTGTACCAAATAACATTTGAATAGCCTTCTCTTAATTTAATTAAATTTTCAGAGATTACTAACTTTGGTGACTACTGCTATCATTTTGTGAAACTAGAAATGCATACTCCCAAACGTGTTAAGGAAAAAAAAAAAAAAAGGAAAAGCTAAGACAGACATTTTTTTTTATATCCTTGTGTAATGTAACACTAGATAGAATTGAAGGAGGTAAATCAGTTGGTTAACTTTTTTTGTTTTTACATGTAAGAATGTTAATGTCCCATGTTTTGGGGGTTTTGTTAGAGATTTATTTATTATTTTAGAGAGAGAGCATGTGTTCACAAGCAGGAGGTGGAGAAGAAGAGGGAGAGAGAATCTCATGCAGACTCTGCTGAGCACAAAGCCAGACTTGGGGCTCAATCTCATGACCCTGAGGTCATGACCTAAACTGAAACCAAGGGTGTATGCTTAACCAGTTATGCCACCCAGGTGCCCCTTGTTTTCTTGAGTGTTTATTACTTTTGTTTTAAAATTAATTGAAAGCTTATATAATTATGTTTTCTTAAAAGTTAACTTCTCAATTGAAATTAGTTTCACATGCAGTTATAAGAAATAGATACACCCATTATACACAGCCTAGTTTCCTCCAATGGCAGCATCTTACCAAACTGTACTATTATATCACAACCAGGATCCTGACTTTGATATAATCGTCCATCTTATCCAGAGTTTCTCAGTTTTATGTTTACCATTTGTATTACTCTATTATCTAATTTATCTAAATTCATATATTCACCACTACAGTCAAAACACTGAAGAATATTTTTTAAGATTTGAGAGCAAGCACATGTGCACACACACGTGAGCATGTGTGAGGGGAGGGACAGAGGCAGAGAATCCTCAATCAGATTCCTCACTGAGCACGGAGCCTGACATGGGGCCACAAGACCATGACCCAAGCCTAATCCAAGAGTGGGATGCCCAGCCAACTGAGCCACCCAGGTACCCCAAAACACTGCAGACTTTTAACACCATATGTTGCTCTTTTATAACCACACCAACCTCCCTCCAGCCAATCCCGTTGGTTAGATTTAATAATGTACTGCTTTTCAAAATGTTCAAAAAATAAATTCTAATAAGGCAAATGGATTTTAATTTCCACTATGAAACTGGAGAGGTTAACATTTGTAAATATTGGAGGGGCCCTCGGACCTCTTAATCTACATGTTCACCACCTGGGTGCTTTCCTCAAAGCACATGGTCATAAACAGCATGTATCTATAGCTCCAACCCTTCAGAAGTTTGATTTACATTTCCAACTGCTTATTTACCATTTCAATTTGCATGAAGACTAACAAACCCAAAATGCAATCTTGACTTCCAGCTCCCCATACCAATCACTCCTTCGATGAATAATGCCATGTCATATAAACAGCTCATCTATTCACCCAGTTGCCCAAGCCCAAAACCTAGGTGTCATCTTTAGCCTTTTCTTTTCCCTCACAGCCCACATCCAATCCAATCTAGAGTCATGTAGAGTGAAACCTAGATCACATTATTTAAGCAGACCAAAATTCAGGTATTCTGAGTTCCTGGCCAGGACTCTACTTTTTTTATGGTAGAGGGTCTTCCTGGCCACTTCAAGTAGATCTTTCACCAGAGCAGTTGTACATATGGTTATGGTGCAAGTAATGCTTTTTCTTTTCTGAACCCTCCAGAGAACTTGGGTTTTTACACCACCTCCTCCATCTTCCCCTCCACAAAATCAATCAATCAATCAATCAAGCCTAGATGGTTCACAGATGTGGGACATCAGATTTTAAAATGCTGGATAGCACCTCTGTCTCTAGTGCCTGATTTGGGGTATGAGATAAAGAAAATGGAGATATGTGGGCTCTGGAGTCCATGGTAGGGCCCAGACGCAAGCCTCACTTTATGAGGACAACCACATTTTCTTTAAATTCTTGATTTGAACACATTGTGACAAGAGATTACTTACCTCACAGATATCCTTTCCTGGCACACAGCATGCCCAAATGTATCTTTTTTTCTCTGCAATGCCCCTAGTATCTAGTGTACAGAGCATTTTCAATTATCAATTGAAAATGATCAATTTCAATTAACACTTCAAAATCAATTACTACTTCAGTTATCAAGATATTTTTCTGGACCGGCAAATATTTAGCATAGGAAATGTACTTTTATTTTCCTCCTGTTCATTTCATAGGAAGTACTGTTTCCACATTCAGAATCCTCTATCACAGAATATTTTTCACATTTTTTGATAAGGCTTTATTTATTTGTCAGAGAGACAGAGAGAGAGAGAGAACAAAGCAGATTCCCCGCTGAGCAGGGAGCCCAATGCCGGACTCGATCCCAGGACCCTGGGATCATGACCTGAGCCGAAGGCAGATACTTAACCGACTGAGACACCCAGGCATCCCTATTTTTCACGTTTTTTAAAGAGTCAATCAATGGTCAGGACCATAATAGGCGCCCAAATGTATCTTTGTTCTCTGCAATGCCTCTAGTATCTATTTACACAAAGCATTTTCAATTATCAGTTGAAAATTAACAGTTTCAGTAACCACTTCAAAATCATTAATTGCCATATTAAAAAAAATCAATGACCACTTCAATGATGAAAATATTTCACTAGCTTGACAAATCTTTAATACACATATATATTTTTTCCTCCTGTTCTTTATATAGGGCTTGTGGTTTCCACATTTAAAATTCTCTAGGCTAGGGAGTTCTTAAACTGGGCCTTTGGGAATCTGAATCACTCAAGTTGTGAGCAAAACTCTGTAGAGTTATGCATTTTTTTTTCCCTTGGGGAATGGTTTGAATTTCATAACTCAAAAGGGTGGCAAACTCCCTAACTAAAAAAGAGGTAAAGAACCATGCTTTGGGGAAATCTTTCTAGAAGCCTCTATCCATTTCTTCTAGAAGAGGCTATGTGTCTTTTTAAAACATAAACCATGGAAGACGGCCACCCTCAGACCTACACATCATCAACCTTACTCTTTACAGAGATTTGTTAAATCTCTGTAAAGGGACACTAAGACACATGCTCTCAAAAGTGTTGGTAATGGTCCAGTTATTTTACTATTTACCCTTTCTTACACCTACTGTACAGCAACCATGATGTAGGCTCTTCAGTAGCTACAAAAGTAAGGGCCTTCCAGGAGCTCACACTTTATACCAAAAATAGTGAAAACAGTACACAGAACAGAATACAATGGCCATAAGAAAGCTACAGATCAGGTACTATAAGAATTCAGTGATGGAAGAGATGTGTTTCCTGGTTGATTAGCATCACAATGGATTTGCAAAGAGGGAAATACTAAAAAATGGACTGTGAGTAGAGAAAATGCTGACCTGATGCAGCAGCCTACTGGTCTTGACTTGCAAATCTCCAACCCTAGACTTCCCTTGCCCCACTCCCCACATTCCCCTCGTGTCACTGGAAACAAGCTCCAAGAGACCGCAGGGATCAGCAAATCTCCCTTTGCAGAAGGCCTCAGGAGGACCCAAAGCCCAACTCTACTACAGTTATGAAAATTTTAAACAGCATAAAAATAACTTTACCAAGTTTCACCCAACACCTCCATTTTATAACTTGTGATATCTTTTATCCAATGCTCTAAAAACTACAAATATCAAATACTTGAATTCATTAAATTTGTTCATATCTTTAAAAAAAGATCATTTATAAAAAGCACTTTTCATAGCACTGTTTAGCATCATCACCCTCCCTCATTAATATATTTTCTAGAACCAGGATAACTGTATTAACATTGTCAATCACTAAAAAAAGGAATAGCTATTTTTCCATAATGATACCTTTGTACATGCCGACCCTACTCAATTATGTCCTTTTTCCCACTGAAGAAATTAGTTTTTTCTCTGACTTCACACTCCAATTATGGCATACTTTTCAAACAAATTATATTGTTTTGTAATATTCATCTTTATCCTTCAGTATGAAAAACGCAAGTACACTAGGATTTGTTATATAAACTTCGTGTTTTCCCTGTTCATATGCTGGTCCACTGTATATTATACATAAATCTGGTCATTTACAGATAATATATCATAAGTAGTAACTGGCACAAACCTAACACTGATTCCAAAAGAACACTCCAACAAACACTTTATCATAGAGTTTTCTAGTAGCCCAGTGTTTATTTGACAGTACCAAATATATATGGATTTTGCAACAGAACCTAAAATTACTGATCAAAAGCTTTAAGTGTCAAATTAATCTACTGCATCAATAAGTTGTGTTAATTCTCTATTATTACTTGAACCAAAATTTATCACAAAAATAGAGCCTAACTCTACCCTACTGGTTATTTCTGCTGTTTTCTATGCTGCCACACCACCCCCCATACTACAAACACACACGCAGGTCCTTGGCTGTTCTAGACATCAGAGTATCTCCAGTTACTTCTCAAAACAATGCCGTAAGTCAGTATGTACCACCGGCATTTGTCCTGAGTTCCAGCTTCCCAACTGAAGGCAAGGCCTTTCCTTTTACGCACCTACAATGCCCTCACCTAAAAGTAAACCTGTTTATCATCATCCACTCTTCATCATGGCTCCCATTTCTACATATCATTCCCACTACCCTTGATCAGGCTATAATCTCAGAGAAGGGGGGGAGGTAAGGAAAAAGAAAGGAGATGAGGGATTAAATGAATAAGTGAACATGAATAAAGAGTAATAAAAGAGTAATAAAAGTAAATAAAAGAATAAACACGAACACCTTAGTTTAGTATCCTGGTCCTCCCAAATTTTATTCCATTCTCTTTTCAATTTCTTGGGTAATTCCACTATCTATACAAATCAGTTTGTTCAGTGTTTACCAAAGATGTTACATTTTCCCAGTCATGCATTTTGCTTGTGTTTCTTCTGCCTGGGACATTCTTAACCTATCTTCATTGTTTCAATCAATCTCCAAATCTGACATTACCTAACCAATCATTTAATAATAAAGCAGGTACTATCTGATGACCTATCTTTCACAGTTTCCTCTTATTGTTGAACTTCAGACATTTAAGACCTCTACCCCAAATTGCAGTGTAGGTCCCTTGTTAGCTCATCCTACCCTATCAAGAGGAGTAAAACAAATCCTTCTTGAATGGTGGAATTCACATAACTGGTCTCAATTTTAATGCAAATATAAAGAATAATTACAAGGCTCTTGGACCCTAACATCTCCTGCAAACTGATCTTCTGTGAGTCAATCTCTCTTAAAAACAAAAACCCCATCCCTCCCTTTTTCCTGATCACTGAGATGAGCCAACAACACGGTAACAAACTTTTTGTAATTTCATGCAACAAAAAGAATGTAAGAAGATGACGTTATTCCCATACCCTCAAGAGAAACACATTGCATATAAGATGTTACGTATGATTCAGGTAACATTATGTCTGCTAGATACAAAGCATTTAAAAAAAATTCCCTTATATCATTCTGATCTTCCAGATTATATATATATATATATATATATATATAAAAAAAAACCTGACTCAGAAATAGCAGTTCCGCCATGGTCCTTGTAAAATAATTCTAAGAGTCTTAAAAATGCATTTCACAGAAGGACATACTTATCTCAGCATAATAAACCAGCCCACAGCTTACATCAGACTTAATGGTGAAAGGTTAAAAGCTTTTTCTCTAAGATCAGGAGTAACACAAGGGTGCCCACCCTCAGCACTCCTATTCAAGATAATACTAGAAGTCCTAACTAAAGCAACCAGGCAAGAAAAAGAAATAAAAGGTTTCAGAACTGCCAAGAAGTAAATTGGTCCCTATCTGTAGAGAATATCGTTTCATGTACAGAAAATCTTAAAGACTCAACCAAAAAACCTGTTAGATCTAATCAATGAATTCAGTAGTTACAGGATACAAAAATAAGCTACAAAAACTAGTGGCATTTCTGTATACTAACAATGAATTTTCTGGAAAAAATACCATTAACAATAGCATAAAAAACAATAAAATACTTAGGCATAAATTTTACTAACAAAGTGAAAGATCTCTACTCTGAAAACTCAAAGACACTGATAGATAAGAGAAATTGAAGAAAACATACACAAGTGGAAAGGTATCCTGTGTTCATGGACTGGAAGACCCTATCAAATTCCAATGGCATTTCTTTTTTACAGAAGGAAAAACACACCTGAAATTTATACAGAACACAAAAGACCCTGAAAAGCCAAAGAAGTCTTGAGAAATAACAAAAGCAGGCACCATCACACTTTCCGATTTCAAGATATACTACAGAGCTACAGAACTACAGTCATCAAAAATAGTATGGTACTAACATAAACACACACACACAAATTGAACAGATTTGAGAACCCCGAAATTGGAGAACCCAAGTATGTACAGTCAACTAATATTTGACTAGGGAGCCTAAAATGCTCAATGGAGAAAAGACAATCTCTTTAATAAATGCTGCTGGGATAATTAGATATTCACATGTAAGAGAATGAAACTGGACCCATGCCCTATACCCCTCAGAAAATTTAACTCAAGATGAATTAAAGACTTAAATAGAAGACCTGAAACCATAAAAATCCTAGAAGAAAACACAGGAAATAAAAGCTCCTTGACCTGGGTCTTGGTAATGACTTTTTTGGATATGATACCTAAAGCAAAAGCAACAAAATCAAATATAAATAAGTAGAACTATATCACACTAAAAAGCTTCTGCTCAGCAAAAGAAACCATCAACAAACTGAAAAGAAAACCTATGGAATGAAGAAATATTTTCAAAGTACACATCTGTTAAGAGGCTAATATACAAAATATATAAAGAATTCATACAAATCAAAAGCAAAAAACCCCCACAATTTAAAAAATGAACAAAGGACCTGAATGGATATTTCTCCAAAGAAGATAAATGAAAGGCCAACAGGTACATGAAAAGATGCTTAACTTCACAAGTCATTAGGTAAATGCAAATTAAAACCACAAAAATATCACCTTATTCTTGTTATAATGGTCATCATCAAAACAGATAACAAATGTTGGCATGGATGTGGAGAAAAGGAAACCTGTGTGCACTGTTGGTAGGACTATAAATTAGTGCAGTCACTATGGAAAACAGTATGGAGGATCATCAAAAAATTAAAAATGGAATCACCATATGGTCTAGCAATTCCACTTCTGGGAATATATCCAAAGGAAATGAAAACACAAATTTGGAAAGATATCTGCACTCCCATGTTCATAACAGCATTATTTACAATAGCCAAGACATGGAAACAATCTAAATGTCCATTGATGGATGGGATAAAGAAGTTGTGGAATACTATTCACCCATAAAAAAGAGGAAATCCTACCATTTGTGACAGTATGGACCTTAAAGGCATTATACTAAGTAGAATAAGGCAAAGAAAGATAAATACTGTATGATCTCACTTTGGTGTGTAATCTAAAAAACATTTTTTTTTCCTAATTTAAAAAACAAAACTCATTGAAAGAGTTCAGACTTGTTGTTACCAAAGGCAGGTGGGGAGAAAGTGAGGGAAAATGGAGGAGGGTGGTCAAAAAGTCTAAACTTCCAGTAATAAGATAAATAAGCACTAGGGATGTAATGTACAGCATGAGGAATGTAGCTAACACTGCAGTAGGATATATGGAAAAGTTGTTAAGAGTTCTTATCACAAGGAAAAAATATTTTTTCTTTATTGTATCTATATGAGAAGATGGAAGCTAGCTAATCATTTCACAATGTATGTAAATCAAACCATCATGCTGTACATTTTAAACTTATACAGGGATACAGGTCAATATTTTTCAATAAAACTGGGGAGAAAAGTACATTTCCCAAACCATGCTTTCATTTGAATCGTAAAAAGTAGGGAAAAGATGAGTTAATTAGATATAAAATTACCCTATGTGAACTGAACTAAACTATATTAAATAATGGATCAAAATGTTCAAAAGCAAGAACATAAGAATTTAACCTCAAACATAAAAACCATGGGACTTCAATAGCCTGAAGACAACGCATGCATATTCTCTAAAATGGTAGATGGCAAGTTTTTTTACATCATGAAATCTTTTTTAGTATTTCATTTGATATTAGCATTTTATCTTCTGGACAAAAGTAATGAGCTCATAATACTTTCAAGCAACACTTAACTATATTCACCTCGATAAAATAGTTGAGTACACATTCACATTAATAATTAAGTAATGCTGAAATTGAAAGACTTTAGTATTAGGTAACACAGAGCACATCAGAACTCCAGCCTCATCAGGACTAAAAAGAACTAAATTTATGGGGTGCCTGGGTGGCTCAGTCGTTGGGTATCTGCCTTCGACTCAGGTCATGATCCCAGGATTCTGGGATCGAGCCCCGCATTGGGCTCCCTGCTTGGCAGGAGGCCTGCTTCTCCCTCTCCCACTCCCCCTGCTTGTGCTCCTGCTCTCACTGTGTCTCTCTCTGTCAAACAAACAAACAAAGAGAACTAAATTTATACAGCACTTACTACATGTAAGGACTGTCCTACATGAGCATTTAAGCCTCAGAACAACCTTATGGGACAGGTCATAACTTCCTCCCACTTTAATGATGAAAAATCTGAAGCACAGGTTGCTTTAAGCAATTTTCCCAGGTCAAGGTCACACAGTTAATAAGGGACAGGGCAGTCTGACAGCAGGATTCAACTTAAATGCTTCAAAACATTCCCAATGCCACACTTTCAATTTCCACTCTTTCAGTCATTCACTATCTGTGAGTACACACAATAGGAAACACATTAAATATTATTGCAGAATTAATGGTATAAAGATTAAATATCCCAGGCTCAAGCTATTAAAGTGAAGTAGAAGAATTTATTATATATAAATATATATATTATATATTTTATTATATATAAATTTACATATAATATAAAGTAGAATAGGATAGGCTTTTAGGTAATGATAAGGAATTGTAAATTCCTCATTTTTTCCCCTCCTCCCCCAATATTTAAGAAAAAAGACTGGGGGCGAGAGCAGGGAATTTCTCTTGGGTCTTGAAGAATGAAGAAGGGGAATACCAAGTGAAGAGAATAATAGGAGTCAAAATTAAAATCCAAGAAAATACAGGGAGTGATTCAGTTTACACAGAACACAGGGTATGTAAAGAACTACTACATGGGAAAGAACATAAGTAAGGCAGGTGGGGGCCAGATGGAACAACAACGGGTATGAACCTCATTCTGTGGACAGAGAGGAGCCATTTTTCTCTAATCGAAATTGGGTCATGATAAGAACAAGATGGTGCTCCAATAATATTAATCTGGCAATATATGTAAAGTTGGAAGGGGGAAGCAGTTAAGAAGTTACTGCCATGCTCCATCTAGGAGGTACTAAAGTCTTGAGCTATGGCAATGGCCATGGACATGAAAGAGATGATATAGTATTATGGATAAAGCAGCAATGCAGGTAATTGGGCTGGAAGACATAAAAGGACTGATGGTTAGGAGTCGGAAGGCTGAACACAAATAGAAGGAGAGCCACACATTTGGGATGAGGGGAAAAAAATGGCATTTTGAACCTACTGTGTCTGAGGAGTTTCAGATTCACCAGTTTGCCCTGGGCTATGGTGAGACAGAATGCAGAGGAGCTGACCTAAGTGAAAAGGGTAAAAGGCAGTGATAGTCAAAATAAGCAGAGTGAGTTTTTGTTTTGTTGTTGTTTTTAATCACTACAGTATTTTTCAGTGGATCTAACTCAGTGAAACAATCACAGTAGCATCTCATTTCTCAAAAACAGGGTAGCGAACCTATCCATATTTTTCAAACACTATTGCTCTTGGTACCATACCGTGTACAAAATGAGTTCACAAACCTCTGATGAAGATTCACAGACAGAAAGGTAAGCCTTATTAATCTGGAGATCTTCATATGAGAAACATGAAAACACTCACAAATAGAAAATAACATCATTTTAAACAGTGAACAATAATAAAGGCCTTTCTCTAAGTTTGTAACAAATAGCCAGATCAATCACAGCCACCCGTTACACAAGTAAAATCTTACTAAGATAATGATCAGTTGGCCCTGCTCTAATGTGATTAGGGTAAATGGAAATGTTTTATACTCTAAAGCAAAGAGGATTTAGGATATTATGACCCTGATAATCAGCTCAAAACATGAAATATCACCAGGTACTCTTTTGTGAGAATGTGACCACCTCTCTTCCTCAGCCTTTTCAAATTTTTTTTTTCTAAGTGGATTATAAAAACAGAGAAGTTGGTCTAACCATCTACCAAAAGAAATGAGTGTTAAGTTTTCTGGGCCATACATTTCTAAAAGTTGAAAAGTAATAAACACTTAAGAAGAAAGTCTGATGGCATGAGCTTGGCACATAAATGCCCAACAAATTTAATAAAATGATTCCAAGTACTATATAGAAGGGATTTCTTGAATATATAATGTTGTTACTGGTTGATCCCCTAAAGATTTTTCTGTTAATTCTATTTTCTTACCTTCCCGGTTCTACTCTTAACTGACTCCAGGACAGTCAAGAGTGCCTTCTACCATGACACATGCAAGGGTCACTTCATTGTCATCTTCCCTGACCTCTGAGCAGCTTGTGGCATAAACACTCTCCTTCTTTGACAAGTCTTCTCTTGGCTTCCCTGACACCACACTCTGGTTTTCCTCCTACCTCACTGGCTCTGTCCCTTCTGTGCAGCCTCTAAATCCTGGTGTCCATAGTACTCTATCCTAGGCCCCTTCTCATCTTGAGCTCCAGACTCTCCTAAAATGATCCCATAGTGTCCCCTGGCTTCAAATACTAACTCTATCTAAATGATTCCCAAATCCATATGCCAACCCTGATGACTCGCTGGAATTTCAGATCTGCATACCTGACCACCACCTGCCATTTCCACATGGATGTTTAGTATCTCGTTTTCAGCATGTACAAAACAGAACTCCCGATTTCTCCCCCACACTTTTCCCTCCAAAAATGCTGCTCCTTGAGAAGAGGGAATGCCATATAGAGAGCCTAGAACAGTGCCTGACTAGAGTAGGCACTATGTTGAAAGAAAACCCTAATCACAGATGCCCCATCAGACCATGGTTAACAAAGGCTGCATCATATAAACATTAACAAATGGAAAGAAAGCCATTAAAACATACTACCTTTTCTATAAAAAGGGAGAGGAATAGGCGGTATTACTCAAAGTTCTAGTAAATGGTAGGTCTTATGCCATAGACCCAAGTGGACTCCCAGTTTCTGCCTGAATTCCTAGACTTCCATCTTTGTCCCTTTCCAAGCAATCAGGTGTTCTAGTGTTTTGACTCAAGCCAAAGTTCCCAAGTTTGGGGGGAGCCCAGAAGGATTCTGAAGCACAGAATCTGAAGGGCATAGATCCAAGAGAACGTGAAAACAGACTCCTAGGGTCCAATCCAGTAGTCTAGGAACTTCACGGGCAACTGAGAAATAAAACAGGACCATACAAGGGCAAGGAGCAGGAAAAAAAAAAAAAATAATAATGCCGGGTTATGTCCACAGGGTGGCAGGGTATGGAAGATATGAAATCCATTCTTTAGGCCCCAGAGAAGGATCTTTCCAGAATCCCAAACTGTTCCTTTCCTGTCATTGCTTACAGCCTACCTGTGTTCCCTAGCTCATGATAAATTCCAAGCTCTTCTGGCTAGCATTTAGGCCCTTAATATTCAAGTCCTAACTCTTTAGCCTCATCTCCTGCTACTCCAGCAATACACATGGCATACCTTCCTAACAGATTCCAAGCTTTTCACTCTCCTTGTGCCTTTGTAAATGTTATTTTCCATCTGTCTATCAAATTTCTTTCCATCTTCTAAAATTCAGGAATTTGTGCCTTCTTAGAATCTTCATTAAACTTTCATTAAAGCTCCAGACGAAAATTAGGTTTTCCACACTGCCAGATCACCTCTTCTTCCTGGACACATTACTAGATGGTTTCTCAGCCTCCCCTACAGTTTGAGGTCACCTTGGCATTAAGTCTTCGATGGACAGTCAGGCCAGGGATTCCCAACCTAACCGTGCATCTTCATCACCATAATGTAGAAAGAGGGCTTTTTTAAAAATAGACAGTGGGTCCTATTTTCCACAGATTGTTTCACTTAGTCTGAGGTGGGGCCCAGGTGTCCAGTGGTTTTTAAAGCTCCTTGGGTCATACTAATGTGCAGCCAGGGTGAACACTAAAGAAATCTGTGCAAACTATCATCTATTAAATTAAAATACGGTCATCCACATCCTCACATCATGCTGTATACATACCCTCAGTAACATACTGTTTAACTATACCATTTTCTTTTTTTTAACATTACATTTTCTTTATAGATCTGTCTCCTCACCACATGTAAATACCTTCAAAGAACCAAATCTTGTCATTTTTGCATTTTCCCTTGCTGACATTTTTTAAACATCTCATTTTAATTTTGATAGAATATTTTCATGGGAAAGACATAGTTACTTATACTTGGAACAGTATATCCACATGATCCTTTTTCATTAAGAGTTGAGAGCAGGTCTTGAAGTACATTAGCAAAAATACTCCCGCACCCCTGCCCCGCACCCCACTACTACTACAAAGATGCCTCGTCTCTAAGACGTCTGTTCTCATTAAAAAAATGGGGCGCCTAAGTGGCTCAGTCAGTTAAGCATCTGCCTTCGGCTTAGGTCATGATCCTAGAGTCCTGGGATTGAGTCCCTCATCTGCTTCTCCCTCTCCCTGTCCCTCTGTGTGTGTGTGTGTGCACAGTCTAATAAATCAATCTTTAAAAAAATAAAAAATGGAAAAGTCGGAATACCACCCTACTTTCTATAGGCTAGATCTGGGTAATGAAGAATCTAAAAATAAATCCAAAGAATGTGTGATGGTAGCCTATACCTGTGATCTAGTCCGATTTGTGAAAAAGTGAATTAAAACATTTTAGGAGAAATCTTACTTAGGAATATTCTTACGTAGTTCCCTTATATATAGGCCCATAGGTAAAAAAACAAAATAATGCATAGTCAAATGAAAAAAAACTTACTGATAAAAAATATGTGATTTAATATATTAAAATTGTATTCACAATTTTAATTTTTAGAGAGGAAATTGATTCATTATTACTAATCAGATATCCAAATTCATTTAAATGAAATCAGAGTCATCTAATTTGTATCACGACACGTTCATTTAAAAAAGTGAACATGGGGCTGCCTGGGTGGTTCAGTTGGTTAAACGTCTGCCTTTGGCTCAGGTCATGATCTCTGGGTCTTGGGATCAGCCATGCACCGGGCTCCACACTCAGCGTGGAGTCTGCTGCTCCCTCTCCTTCTGCCCTCCCCCTGCTCCTGCTCTCTGTCAAATAAAAAAAAAAAAAATTGAACATGTAGGGTGCCTGGGTGGCTCAGATGGTTAAGCGTCTGCCTTTGGTTCAGCGTCCTGGGACTGAGCCCTGAGTTGGCCTCCCTGCTCAGTGGGGAGTATGCTCCCCTTCTCCCCCCACCATCACTATCGCTCTCTCTTGCACACTCTGTCAAGTAAAATCTTAAAAAAAAAAATGAACATGTATATAAATATTATGGCCATTCCAATTATTAATTCCAGAATTTCAAAAATCAGATACTATAAAATTGACTCATTCTTAAGGTCTGAAGTTTCTTCTTGCTGTACCCTAAAACATAACTGCCATTTCATGGCATTTACTTGAAGATTTTCCTCAGCATTTGAGCTTTAAAATTATCTAGATTTGAAAAGTATAACCTCCTAATTGTCATTTCTACAGCTTTATTTTCTTATTTTGAAAATGATTTTTGTTATCAAATTTAACTGCCTCTGTAGGGTGTGCTTTATTTCTGCCAAAGTAGACAAGTTATATTAAATAAAAAGTATTATCAAATCACACACTAGTTGAGAAAAAAGAGGTGAAAGGCAGACAGCAATTTCCCTCTTCTACTTTCCTTTGACATCCTGAATGCAGATCTTCCAAGGGAAGACTCACAGTGAGATGGGCAAGAAACACAGCAACTGCCTAGATTTGCTGATTTCCTTAAAACTCTTAAGCCCAAACTGCTTAAACTCCAAAGCTCCAAAAATTCCTGAGAAAGGGTATCATAAACCTACTTAAAAAAATTTTTTTTTTTATTTGAGGGAGCAAGCTGTCCAGGCACGTGGCAGGGGGGAGAGGCAGAGGGAGAGGGAGAACCAGACCACCACCCCCACTCTGAGCAGGGAGCCTGTAGCAGGGATCCATCCCAGGACCCTGAGATCATGACCAAAGGCAGATACTTAACAGACTGAGCCACCCAGGTGCCCCTGAACACTACTTTTTAACCATTTGTAAATTATTCCTGCTTATCCCTTAAAATGTGCAACTATTCTGTAGTATCACTCAGAGTTCTTACAGTCTTCAGACTATAAGAAATTCGGGTAGAGGGATATTTAGAGGAAGATTTCAGTTAAATTTCCTTGGACTCTTGGGTAAATATGGATGGGTCACTTTTTTCAGTTAATGGAATGAGGTTATGCAATATTAATAAAGGTAGCCTTGGGCAGAGAAGATGAGGATTCAGATAGCTGTCAAATTCAGTTACCAATTCTCTTAAAATACAAATTAAGAAGTAAGAAGAGAGATACTGTTGATATGGTCCCACCATGCACACTCTGGTCCTGTAGGACCGCATCGCTCTCCAGTTTGCAACATCCTTAACCTACATCTGCTAATTGTCATCTCAAACCACAGTCCCTTCTCTTCCTTATACTCCAGCAGCAACAAAGACCTGGAGTTCCCCAAGTGCCAAAGCTGTTTTGGATGCTTTACAACATGCTCATCCCTCCTGGCAGAATACCTCTTTAGCATCTTATTCTGGTGTTTTCATGACACTCCTCCAATACTGTGTTCTTTTCAACCTCAAGAACATAGAGCCAGGATCTCACTACACCACTGTGGCATTTATGATGGCGTTTTTTTTTTTTTTCTTTTAAAAAATAAATCTAGCAAAAAACTAGGTCTGGTCTCTGTGTTCCTATCATTCAACACACTGCTTGGTACATAATTTATTATATTTGTACATGATTATGGAGACTAAGTTAACTACATGACTTGAACATAATGTATTACCCTTTGTCACATTTTTTTTTTAGAGATTTTATTTATTTATTTGACAGAGAGAGACACAGCGAGAGAGGGAACACAAGCAGGGGGAGTGGGAGGGGGAGAAACAGGCCTCCCGCTGAGCAGGGAGCCAGATGAGGGGCTCAATCCCAGGACCGTGGGATCATGACCTGAGACGAAGGCAGATGCTTAATGACTGAGCCACCCAGGCAACCCCCCCCTTTGTCACATTTTAAAATAATCTTTAATAACCTATTTTTTGTTTAAAGGCAGCTGATTACTAGTACCACTTAAGTAGCAGCATTTTATTAAAAAATAGGTGAAAAAATTTTTAACAAGATTATAAAATACATGGCTTTAATATCAACTGTTTCTTTAAAGGTGTAACTATATTTACTTGAAATTCACTGCATTTCCTTAAAACTACTCTGAAATTAAACTTTTCACGAACACACTTTTTCCTTCTGTCCTGTTACTTCACTGTACTTCTAGTCAAGTAAATCATGGCTAACAATATCAGATTCTTATATTGTTATGTTGCTCATTTTAGAATGAGCTCCTTCCTTCGTTACCTAATGCTTTGTTCTGTAAATGTGCAGCAATACAAACACACTCAAACCAAAGAATCCAAAGTGTGGCAGGTGGTTTTACTAGCACAAGAGCTAATCTATGAAATATCTGGATTGTTCTTATTCTTTATTTTTTGGTAACATGTAATAATTTTTCTTTCAATTATCCCTAGTTTTATAATTTGTGATATCCTCTACATTCAGGTTTTACTTTCATGCCTTAATTTTGATAATTACTAAGTTCCTGGCTCTAATCAAACATAATGTAACCACCTCTGCTTTTCTGTTTTTCCATTGCTGATGCTGATCCTACAGCTCTGGGACGAGACTGTGACCACATGAAGCTTGGGTGGCATCAGGCTGCAGCTCTGGCACTGCACCCTTCACATTCTGGTTTTTCCTTAAGTACCAGGGACTATACCATCCTGCACATCTTAACAGAACAGCTCTGTATGCAGAGCTTCTGACCCTGAAGCAAGCACATATCTGAGAGATGTCCTAGGGGACCACTACCAGCAAAAAACAAGGGACCAGCTAAGGGTGAACCAATACAGAAGAGTTACAGTTAGTAAGTCTCTAAGCCTTTCCTGAGATGTCAGGAAAGTGGAGTAAATTTCACCGACCTGTACCTGGAGCCAGGTTCCAACAGCTCAGCTAGCTTTAAGGTCCTTTCTCCACTCCCCCAAACCCTGCTCCACTATTCCTCTTCTCCAACTATTCCTTTCCTGTAAAAGGCAGTCTACTGTCTGTGCTTTCTATCACCTTTTCTTTTTAGACCTCTGTTGAAACACAATGGAAGAATAAGATACATATGCCCTTGAGAAAGAAAAAAGAATCTCAGCCGTTTTCATCCATTTTCATTATTTCACTGACTTCATAAAATGATTGTTACTCCAAAGTACAGCTCTTCCTTTATTTATACGAGTATTTTTTGTAATTTTTTTCAAGTCTATCAAAGAAATAATCCTTAAGAGTTTTTCAAATCTCAGAACCAAAGGAATTGCAGTTTGAGCTCAGACCTGTAAAGAGATTGGAAGTCATCACTCCCATTTTTAAAACAAAGAGCTAAACAACCTGAAAATCAATGACTTTTCTTGGACTTGTCCGAGAACGAAGGTTGCAGGGCAAACCACTAACCCAACACCTGGAGACACAATCAAAACCAGAGAGGTGTAATATTGGAAACAGAAGTCAGTAGGGGCCATAAAGAGTAGGACTACTTACCTGACAACTAATTTGGACAAATTACTAGAAGCTGAGTGCAGAGAATGAGAAACTCCTGGTGCTGTCATCAGAAGGGGGCTCTATAGTAATCCCACTAAGTTCTCATTGTAGGGATCCAAGAAAGATGCCCCTGTAGACTTGGCAGGAAGAAGGGAAGAAAAACCACTGTTAAAACTCCCACATTCTTCTACCTAACAAAGGGGGATGGATTTTGCCAAAAGGAAACACTGAATAATTGTCCCTGCTGGAGAGAGAAAAGGCTACCCTCTGCAGTCTTTTGCAGCCTTCTGAACTCTTCTACTGGGAAAAATAACACCTGAGTGAAGAGGCGGCACAACTTCAAGGAAACAGACTGGATATCCTTTAAACGAGGAAGGGAATAAGGCACATGGTGGGAAGGGAAGCCATACTCCTAGACAAGGGACAGAAACATCTGTGAAGGCTACAGCCCCGAGACCTAGGCCTACTAAAAATCCAGTCAGACTGTAGAACAGTCCCTACTCCCCAACACTCTACCACAACACCAACACAGCTCCGGGGTAACAGCGGAGGAGCTGTAAGACTCTTTCTGAAGATGAATACTCAGGAAAGCCTCAAATCAAAAGGACATTAGGAGAATTTGAAGCTTCTTGCACCTACAGACATTACAATAAACATTAAACACAGCCTACCTTCCATCAGATTAATGTAAATTCTCACACTAAAGGCAAATATGCCTCAGTTCTTATAATCTGATACAACAGGCCTGGCTTTCAAAAAAAAACTTACAAAACATGCCAAAAGAGAAAATGAAACACAGACTGGAAACAAAGCAAGCATCCCAATGGGATTTAGTGGTGACAGAGATGTTAGTTATTAAAAAAAAAAAAAAGTTTAACTTAGATTAATAAATTAAGGGCTCTAATGGAAAAAGTTAAAAACATGCAAGGACAGATGGGTAATGTGAATAGGTAGATGGGAACTCCAAGAAAGACTCAAAGAGAAATGCTAGAGGTTAGTAACACTAGCAGAAATGAACACAGCCTTTGATGGGCTCATCAGCAGACCTGAGGATTCTGAGGAAGAGTCAGTGAACTTGAAGAAAGGTCAACATACACTTCCCAATCTCAAATGCAAGGAAAAAAAAAAACAAAAACAAACATCCCATAACTGTGGGACAATATCAAATATAGGTGACACAAATATAACTGGACTACAGGAAGGAGCTGAGAATGGGACAGAAGGAAAATCTGAAGTAATCATGGCCGAGAATTTTCCACAAACTGAATGACAGACACCAACCCACAGAAACAGAAAGTTCAGAGAATGCCAAGCAAGAGAATCATAAAGCCTATCCCTAGGGCATATCATACTCAAACTCAGGAAACTAAGACAAGGAGAAAATACTGAAGTCAGATCACAGGAGCTTCAGACTTCTCATCAGAAAGCATGCAAGCAAGAAAAGCATGAATTGAAACCTTCAGAGTGTTGAAAGAGGAAAAAAAGGCTAACTGAGAATCCTATATCCAGTGAAATTATCCTTTAAACATGAAGGAAAAACAGACAAACAAAAACTGAGGACCTCATCACCAATTGTCCTGCCTTGCAAGAGGTATTTAAAGAAGTTTTTCAGAAAAATAAGGAAAATGACACCAGTCAGAAACTTGGGTCTACACAAAGAGTATCAGGAGAAGGATGAAGGTAAAATACAAAAATTTTTTTTTCTTGTTTTCTTATTCTTAATATCTAAAAATTAACTATTTAAGGCAATAATAGTAACAATGCACTAGATGATAAAAACAACACGGTAATGAAGGACAGAAATATCAGTGAAATAAATGACAGATGTCACAAGGGATGGGAGGGAGGATTTGGAAATTCTCTATTCTAGGACAGCTGTACTACACTTGAAGACTTATAATGTTATTTGAATATGGACTTGAATATTTTAAAATGTAGATTGTAAACCCTAGAGCCACCACTAAACAACTCCTAACGAAGTTTAAAAAAAAAAAACACCAAAAAACACAGTACATCAAAGGAAAATCACATAAAACTGAATCACATAAAATGCTCAATTCAAATGAGAGAAAGCAGAAATGGGTGGGGAAGGGGACAAGGGATAAATGACAAATCCAAGGAAGTGACAATCCTTAACTAAGACTCTAGAACTTCAGCCAACTATATCACTTTAAATATAAATAACCTAAACATAGCCATTAAAAGACAGAGATGTCCAACTGGATTAAAAAGAAAAAAAAAAAACACAAAAAACCCAAGAGGCAATTTGATGCTGTCCACCAGAAACCCACTTTAAAAACATAAGGAATCAGATAGGTTAACAGTAAATAGAGAAAGACACCAGGCTAACTAATCAAAAGAAAGCTGGAGTAGCTGTATTAGTTTAAGACAAAGCAGACTTCAGGAAAAAAAAAAGTTATCAGGGATAAAGAGGGATTTTATACAATGATAAAGGAGTTAATTACATAAAAAGACATAACACTGTTGCAATTATTAAAAAAAAAAAAAACAACTGATGTCAGCGGACGTTATGACCCTGTAACACCCAGTATAAGTTTCAATGCATTTGTTATAACTCATTTTAGAGGTCCATCTGCTCTACTAGACTTCAACATATGGAGATACGGAGAACAAATATCTTCATTTGCTCAGCTTGGTTTCCCCAACACCCAGCAAGTCAAAAACTTGAATAAATACTCAATAAATATCTACCAAATGTGTGAATCTGAATTTAACTAAGTCATGTTCATCAATATTTAGCTGTACAAATGAGTTACTGTTTCATTAAAAATACAAAGTCCCAGTTGCATTAACCTTTTAAAACAGAAGATTGTGGTTTTATAGTCATCTGCCACTATTGTCAAATAACTACCTGGTTTAATAATAGTGAAAACAATTATGACGAATGCATGAATTGTTCACAGGCTTAAGATGCTACATTGCTTTACTATTACCTGTCAATTTATTCATTTGAAGTGATTCACAAGTTAGTAATGCAAAGCAAATGATACACATAGAAAGCAGAAATTAAGAGAAGATTTGTGAAAAGATTAAAAATAAATGTAAATGTACATTATAGAAGTGTAACTCTAATGAATGCATGAATTTCAAAATGCCTGAATTTTGTCTATTTAAATTGTATATTAGGGCATAGTTAAATAATTTATACCACCAAAATAAACAAAATGCAAACATGAAATGAATACATTAGACAAATCATAAGGCCCAAAGATGAAAGATGTGGAACATGATATTTCATTCAATTTGTCCTATGTATGATTCAAATAACAACTGAAGAGAAAAAATATTTCTTACTTGGTCATCTCTAAATTACATAGTTCAGCAACATTTTCATTCATTTCTATCCGGCTGGGTTAAAGAAATTCTGAAGTTTCAATTCCATAGAATTCAGAAGACCAACATAACTTTATGAAAAAAATTATTTTGCAGTCAGTAATACCTGCCTATTATAAATTGCCCAACTTTTTTAGATAACAGCTGATTTTCATTTTATTATTTGGGGTATTCCCCTTATGTACCCAATAGGTAAAAATCTGATGTCCTAACATAAGGCACATGGGAACAATTACTTACAGGATAGAATGTACTGATATTCTTCTCCCTCTATCAAATAATTCTTTCAAAGTTTCTTTCAAATACCACTACTCAATTTATTAAAATTCATTTTCACTCAACTTTGCAAAGTGATTATAAAATGTACATTTTCATAGGCTTGTAAATATTTGATGTTCATTCTGAGCCAGGTGGGGGAATGGGAAATATGGACCACTTACCTGACATGCATTATAAAGGAGTTGGTGTTCTAGTTTTTTAATACCCAGAATCTGCTGAAACATCTCATAGAGTTGTTCCTTGCTCAGAATAAGTTCAGACACAGCACTTAGGGCCATTCTATTGGACTGTTTGCACATGTCCTCTTCACCTCTGTAAATGGCATCATATTTAGCTATCCATGAACTAAGCACCGTCTCTTTGCTCAAGCCATCAATTTCTGGCAGACTCCGCACACGTTTTTCTATGTTTTTCTTAAACACCTCTCTGAAGTCATTAGCAGAACACCCTCCACTCTGAACCATTCTGGCCACTCGATCACTCTTCAGAAAAACCTAGAAGACACAAAAAACAGACAAAAAACCCATTTACAATTAGGCAGGAACACTAACACTCCTTGCTTCTAACAATCCAGCCAGAATTATGACACCAAGTATTCTACAATGATTCAAAATGTTTTATAACATATGGTAAATAATGACATAAAGGACCCCAATCTTCTAAAATGATGAAATGTTTACAAGAGGCAGTAATGAAAGCTAAGAAATCGTATGATGAGCCAACCTGAACTACATGCATCCCCACATGAAGGTCATGGGCATCTCTGCAACTGAATCCTTTCAGAGTTAAGAAGTTAATTGGAGATGTAAACTCAACTTCTTTATCTGTACTTTAGAGTTCTGGCTAGTTTTTCAGCAGGGAGGGGGTTCCCAATTATTTGAATGAGGATCGGAAGGTCAATAGCTGATATCCAAGTCAGCACCCAGCATGTATAACTTAATCAAAGCTCCTCCACAGCTGGGGGATTAGGGTGCAACCATCCCCCCATCCCTGACTTCACCAGTCCCCCAACTTCTTGCACATGTCTCAGAGCCGGTAAGAATGGATGACAGAAAAGCAAAATCTGTAAGAAATATCTAGATGTTCCCTAGTACCAGGCAATAACATACAAAGACAACCACAGAGAGAGAAGTTCGTGAAATTGACAGGAAGAGGTGGGTAATAATGTCTTACTGAGCAAAACATCAGAGTTGGCCTTAGAACTCTCCTTTCTTCTAAGTTACAGACCCAAATATCAACAAATATCAGTCAAGATTCATTAAATATCTATTCCATCATCAATAGTCCTAAGAATCCTCTTCGAAGCAGGTAACACTTTTATTCCTATTTTTCCTATGACGACAAAAAATTCTCCCAGAAGAGCCTGTAGGATTATTCAGTGCAGTCCCCATGAGTTAGATCTGTTAAGCTTATGAAACAAAAATCCATGTCAACTTTTACCCTAAAAACTGACTTAGAATAATGGTACTGAGTTAGGACCCCACTACTTGGACTAGACTATCATCATGTCTGTCTGGCGTGTGGGTAAGCAGCACACATGTTCTGTATAAAGTGGCCTCACTGGTCCCACTGACCATCACCTGACTCTAAACTTTTCCCCAATATTTGATTTCTCCCCTTTTAGAGTCATTCACCCAAAATGTTGTTTCCTATCTTTGCTCAAGGGCCAGAGGATTCCTGACTCTCGAACATTTTGGCTAATGTACTGAAACAGGGGTTATAAATTCTACATTGGGCAAACATTCAACACATATACACAATGTTTCCTGTCTCTTCATCAGCTGTGCCTCAGTCAGTATAGAAAAGACTTATTTTCTGTTTCTAAGCTGAAACTAATTCTTAAGAGACAGGTGTAAGAATAATGCCTTTACTTTATGCAGATCAACGAAAATAAAGATATTCCATAAGTACTTTGTCCAAGAATACCATTAACTACTTCGGGACACATTAAGGGTGCCTTCATCTCCTTTGCCACCCTCATTTCATTGCACAACTCTCACTGGGTACTAGAATTCAAGATAAATTATATATACATGTATTTTTTCCCAATTCCTATGAGACTTTTATATTGTTAAATGGGAACATATGGAAGCTCAGGAGTCAAAGTAGTCAATTTATTACTTTTCTGTGCTACCCTCCCAGTACCCTGCCTGTGTCAGCACAACTTTACAAAGTTTTGGAGGGACACTGGAGGAAGAAGGGCTCTCTTCTTACACCTGCAGGCATGGGGCACGAACACGTGGGCAACTTATTCCCAGCCTGAGGGTGGCTTCCTAGTGCACCGCCCCCACTGGCAGATCCCCAGTGAGTTCTACAGTGCCGCACCTCAGAAGGCAGACTCCCCAGTTGTCCCATTAGTGTGGCACTTCAGTCAAACTCTCTGCCATGCAGTAGGACATGCCACATCTTCTCCAATGAGGTCTGGATCCCAGGCTTTGAGATGTGGGGAGCAGGACCCTCTTCCAGATTTGTTCCTTCCCTGGATGCTGTGCTCCCTGTATCTGCTACTCCTATATTCTCCAGTTTTCCTCACCCACTGCAACCAATCTCTCACTGATTAAATTTTCCCTACTCAGTTGTGTGGTTTCTGTCTCCAGATTGCACCCCGATACAGAAATAAAAGTAACATTCTTTCTATGGGAGAGTATTTAGAGTTGAGACAAACAACTTTTAAAAATTTGGTAATTGCGTATGAAGCTGGAACAGCAAGATCTGTTTAATGTGCAATATAAATACCTTAATGCTGGCTTCAGAAAAAGCTTTTAATTACTTGGTATCTAATACTTTTAAGTTGGCAGGGATTTTTATTTTTCTCAACTTCTGCCTAACTCAGTCCTCAATTCTACCAAGTAACCCAACAATGTTTTTTGAAGCAAGGATAATAAGTCTTTGGAGTGTTAACTCCCCTATAAAACCCTACCTAAAACCATACTAACTCAGTCAAATTACATGTTATTTATGGATACTTACTAAGTAACTTTGTGTCAGGCCTTTTGCTAAGTATTGAGGGGACAGAAGAGTGAACGGGCCAGAGACCCTGCCCTCAAAGCTCACGCAACCAGGGAGAGACAGGATAAATACAGTAAGAGCAAGAATGGCAGCCTATTCAAGGGGAGTAAAGAAAAGGAAGTTATGAACTCCACCGTCTAGGGACAAGGTTGAGGACAAAGGGGGCACAAAACAAAGACAGGGACCTGTGATTTGAATGACCTGTGGGTTGAAGGGGAAAAGGGAGAAAACACATTTCAGGAAAACAACAGAAGTAAAAAGCATAGAGGAATAAACAGCATAGCCTTTTGAGGGCAACGTAAGAACTTTCATCCTGCAGGAGCATTAAATTTAAGGGTGAGGGCAGCAAAAGTTGTGCTAAGCAGACCAATAGAGACCAGATGGCAAAATGCACCATGTGCCAAGCAAGGGATCTGAGCTCTCTCTGATAACCGAGAGTCGGTGATGGCTGGGAAACTCAGGTATTAACATGCTGAGAAACAAGAGTTACACAAAAAACTGGTGGCAGCATCAAGGGTAGAGGACAATAAACCAGAACAGAGATTGGGATATCAGTTATCCAACAAGTACAGCAGACCAGGTAAAAATAGGAAGGGTTTGATCTAGGGCAAAGGTCATGGGCTAGAGAACTAGGGAGAGGTAAGAGGGAGTTAGAGAAGACAGAATTAACATATGTTGGTTATTTACAGAATGTAAAAAGGCAGGAAAATTTTCATGATTTTTTTAAAACTGGGGTGCCTAGATTCCATTAACCAAAGAAGAATACAGATGAACAACATATTTGTAGAGGGGGTGGGGGGGGCATCAGGGATTATTAGCTTAGTTTTCGTAGGAGTCAGCTTTGAAGACAAAGTAAACTAAAAACAAAGAGTCAAGAACAAGACTCTAAGAAATACCTACATTTAAACAATTGGCAGAAGAACTTGATCCAAGAGAGGCTGGTAGTGTCAGAGAAGTAGAAGGCAAAATACCGTATTAGTGATCAAGAGGGGAGAGCATCTCAAGAGAAAGAGAACCAAATGACACAAGAGAAATCAACTAAATTAGGAATAGACTGGTCTTTATCATCAGAGGTCACCTTTGACAGAGATTTCCTGGTGTGGAAGAGAGTGGGAGCCCATCTACAGGAGATGAAAGAGGACAAGTTGCCAAAATTAAGACAGCAAACGTCTTTTCTTTTAGGAAGCAGGAAAAAAAAAAGGGAATGAGGGAGAAGCTGGACTGGGAAACTGCATTTAGGCAAGGAGGGAGACAAGTCAGGAACGGGGTAGTTTAAGGTATGGATGACAAAATAATGACGATGTGGCCCCCCTGAGATTAGGACTGCAATTTCATGTGAGACCTGAAGCAGAAACATCAGCTAAAAGCTACTCCCTGGTTCCTAACGTTAAGGCACTGGGAGATGACAAGACATATTTATCGTTTTGAGTTGCTAAATTCTGGGCTAATTTGTTATACAGCAATACGTAATACATTCATATACCCACACAGTTTACTCTTGCTTCATGTGGGTCTCCGTTATATCATTTTTCTGAGAGAAGTTCCCCCCCCACACCCCCGCCTATTTGTCATTCTTACCCTTTTATCTTGCTCTAGTTTTCTTTTTAGTACATGGCACCAGATACATATTTGTCTCCCCAAAATAGAGAGTATGTACCACCAGAGCAGACACTCGGTTTTGTATGCTTCTGAATCCAGTGCCTAATATGGAGCCTGTCCTATAATTAGAGCTGAATAAAGATTCGTTGAAGAAAGTAAGGACTATCTATAGACACTGAATTCTCTTGAAGCTAAAGAAGATTAGATAGGCATCTAGCTCCCAGATTTCCTGAGCTATGGATGCCTGTGTGAGAGGAACCAGGAGACGGATACACACTAAAAAACCGAACGTATAAGACGTGGTATGGCTGAAAGGAATACACTCCAGCAGACAAGAGAGAGTTTGCATGAGGAAGGAAAAGCAATGATCTGAAAGCAGAAGTAAGCAACAGTCCTCCTCTGATCCGAGGTATAGGAAAGGAAGGTCTACCATCCTAAGAAGGCTGCTTCTCTCTTCCGTGCTCCCCTTTGGGATTCTGTGCTGACGAGCATCCATTTTGCACATGCTCCCAATTCTGACACCATCACAAAGTGCAATCCAACAAATGATCCTCATATCACTCAAGCTTCAGACATGGCTAATACCAACCAATAGCTCTCCTTACGTGTAAGGTTACGGTGCCAGTGGGACAAATCGCATAACAGAATGCATGACTTTTCCTATTGTTTGCTCTGCCTTCTATCTGCTTCAGTGAATGTCAGATCCTACTTCTTCTGAGACCTGGAAACCATTCTCAACTCCTCCATCCTCTCCATGTTTATTTCCCAACTTACAACTTGTCACTAAACCCTGATGACCCCACCAGCCCCTAAATTCCTCCAGATCATCTTTCCTCCTCTTGTGCCCACAAGAGTTCTTCACGCCCCTCATTCTGTCTCAGCTGGCTAAGAGCAACAGCCTCTTAACTAGGCTTCCTGCCTCACAAATTTTCCTAAAAGCCACCCAACTCCCATTTCCCCAACTTTTTCCCTTCAGTAGTATCAAACTAGTGGTTTTGTTTGTTTGTTTTTTAAATCTGGTCATTTCAATCCTTCTCCAGCTTACAAATTCTTCACTGACTTTCCACCAAAATTGTCACCAAGGTCCTACTTCAAATAGCTCCAAACTGCCACTCTGGCTTCATCACTAGGCATTCTCCCTTGCTCATCCTCCATGCACTAGCTCCACTCGTCTTCTTTCCAAAACTTCACACCATCTCACCATCATCTAATTATCTCTTAATAATGCATCAGATCCCTACTCCATCAACCCTTCTTTAGTGATTCCTTCACCAATTGCCTTGAATCAGCCTGATCCTGTGTTGTTTGTATGTAATCCTAGTACCCTTTTTTTCTCCTTTAAAGTACTTATCACTTTGTAATTGTGATAACTAAGTCCAGGTTCCAGTGCCATTTTTTTTTTTTTTTTGTACTCACTATAGAGTGTAAGCCTCCACAGTGGAGAGTGAAACCAAAGACGGTTTCTTAGTGCCTACCACCAGGCCAAGCACTAAGAACAAGCACTTAGAAAATATCCATGGAATGAGCTAATGAGGAGGGAATGAATGGTATGGATGGTTATTTCCCCAACGATGCACTTGCATAACTTCAATTAACCACTAAGATTTACTGATTTTTAATTATATGCTTAACCTAAGACATAGACCTTGTCCACATGAATGGGAGAAAGACATCTCAGAAGGATGCATGAGTAATGTCACAGAGGAAAGTAAAACTAGTTTTGTGAAGAAAAATGTATATTGTTTAAAAACAATGCATAAATGACAATCTGCTATAATTGCAGAAATGATAGTTTTTAAAGATTTTTCAGGTATTATAAGTTATGGAACTAACAATGATGGACTTAGTCCCAGGAGATATAAACGATCTTAATCTTGTATCCTCTCACAGAAATAATTAAATTAAAGGCAGATAAAGTGTGGCCATATAAAGAGGCTGGTCCTAGAAGTTGGTCTCCAAGCCTTGGATGCATACGTACCAGCTTTCTGCTCTAAGCCCCAGGATCCTCAAAGAGATTCTGTCTGGGGTACATCTAGGGCACCATACTGGTACTGAAGCAGCCATGGGAATTCTGTTTATGGACAAACTCACTGATGAGCAGGTATTCTGTCTCCCTACAGCTCTTCACATGTTATCTCCTTTTGTGCCCACAATCACCCTATGCCATTTTTATTTTTATTTTTTATAGATTAAGTGATTTAGGCTGTGAAGTAACTGGCCTAAGGTCACATATTGGAAGAACAGAGACTAATGGAATCCAAAAGCAACAGTACTTATTCTCTCGAAATTCTCCCACTCCTATCCAAGTTTCACCCCTGGCAGCCATAATTCTGATTGGTAATTCCACAGATGTTGGCCCGTACCCATCAGTGACCTTTAATGTGAAAATGTCACCGAACACCCAACCAGTTCAGTGTGGGAGTTAGAAAAGGGACATCAAAAAACTGTAACATAGCATGTAGTCACAGTTTTCCATATTTTAGCGAGTTATATCTTGTACAGGCGCCTGCTGAGCACCAATGGTGCTTTCCATTCACCTGCTCGGTTTATATACTAAAAAAAGTCATGGTGAGTAACAAAACTGAAATGTGAGGACTACCACAGAATACTGTATCTGCAAAAAGTCTGCTCAACTGTCCAAATAAAACTTCAAATACACTTTCCCACAAAAGCACTTATTGTTCACACGTTACTTTTGATCTGATCCATGCATTGCTTCTTTGCTTCAGAAGGATTGTATAATGACGAGAAGAACATTATCTGCTTGCCAAATCATTGTGGCTATCCATGAGATGCTTCCTGGGAAGGCTGCCCACATGTGTTCTGCCAGAAAAACACGGAGAAAGTACAGAGCCCCACTTGTAAGAGATGCCTTCTTCTCCTTAATAATGCCAACTACTACTAATTCCCATAATGTATGCTGTGCATAAACAATGGCTGTTTTTAAAATGATTTTTCAGGTGTTACCAATTCATGAAGCCTTTTAACAGTGATGGATTTAGTCCCACTACGTGTCAATTTCTCATTTTCTATTGTCAACACCAGTATTTATCAGCTCACTTCATATGCCCAAAGCCAGTCATTAGGTTCCCTATCGGGACTGTATTGTGTCATCCTCTTCATCCATCTGGGGTCTTTCAAGCTGCCTTTCCAGTCTTCCCTTCCATCTCTCTGGAGAACATAGTTTCTGTTCCAATAAAGGGGCACACTTGTTTAGCACAACACGCGACAAGTTTCTTCTCCCATACCTCACCCATTTGTTCCATAAATATGTTGTCAAAACATACTATGTGCTGGGCAATGTGCTCAGTGTTGGAAATATACTAGCGAGCCAAAGATGAGTTTGCTGCCTTCACAGAACTTACACTGGAGGAAAAGAAATAATTACACAAACTAATAGGACCGCGGCTTAGTGAATACTATTAGGAATTTCAGGAGTCATGAGAGTTTGTAACCACATTCTGAACTCATCTGAGGAGGTCACAGAGGATTCCCTAAGGAGGTGAGTGGAGATATGAAAATGGAGAGGAATTCATTTAGAAATGTGGGGAGACCAAGGGATAGTGGATGGGGGAAACAGCTGGTCTAAGTGGGCTTGAAATGGTCCTTGGGCTTCAGTGAAGGGAGAAAGGATCTAGGGGCATGAGAAGATGCCAGAGAGGAGGGACAGGGTTCATAAGACTTGGAAGGTATTTGGCTTTTATCTCGAGGACATGGAATGCTTTCCAAACATTAAAGTCAGGGAGTCATGTGATTAAAACAGCATTTTGAAAAAAGCTAGAATATTAACCTTCACAATACAAAGTAGGTGCTAGCATCTATTCTAAAGGCTTTAAAAAATAATTTAAAAAAATTAAAAAATAAAGCATAGAGGGGGGAAAAGAAACAGGCCAGAGATCACGTAACCAGGAGTGGAAGAGTGGAAAAGTGAAAGTTTAAGCCCAGACGGTCTCACTTGAGAGCCCTCTTCTTGCCCTGCCCCCCCCCCCCCCGCCCCCATGCAATCCAATTTGGGGATTTACCAGCTTATGGTTCATTAAAAAGGAGCAACAGATTTTAGGGGATGAAAAGAATCGGGAGGTGGAAGTTTCTGTTACTCTCTACCTCCTCTATGAAGCTTCTCACTGCTTGATACCATTTCTTTATTCTGAGCCTTCAGGGAGGAGCTCCCCATCCTCCCTGAAGGGATCAAACATAGCTGTCCTCATGCCACAGCAAATTCTGTAGAGCATCACTGTATTTCTCCCTTCCTTAGGCTATGAATTTCATTAGACCTGCACCCTTAAACCTCTGTAAGGTCTGGTATCATTCAACACTCAAATTTCAAAGGCAATCATGAGGTCCTTTTATTAGTAATGTACTTTGGAAAGTTACTGAATCCAAAAGGTGGTGTTTTGACCCCTGTGGGATGTAGTTTTCCCTGATTCAGTGTAAGTTAATGTAGATTGCAAAGTAATTTTAGTAAAGCTAAATTTATTCATTATAATAGAAATCATAGGTTCAACAAGCCACTTATAGTACAATGTTAATAAATTGTGGGTTAATTTTTTCTTATTGTGGTTCATCTTTCTTGGCAAAAAATAATAGGAAGGATATACTTGACCTTGGTGTTCACTGATCCATGAATTTCAAAGGTTTGGAAACCAATGATTTAACCAGTCCCTTTCCCTTAGCAAATGTAAAAAAAAAAAAAAAAGAAAAAAAAAGAAAAAACTGATAGCAAACAATCTTTTATTTGAAAAATAAATTAGGAAAGTGATAAGTTTACACCTCTATCTTTAAACTAGAAAGCAGATGCTCTCAAAGGACCCTTCCTTGTAACTAACCTAATACCCTTAGAGCAAATCTAAACCCTCTAAGCTACAAAAATCTTCTTGCATTGTCCTGTGGTTCAACTGAGGAAAGTTTATATCCAAATAAACATAAAGATCTGAAATATATGAAACTTTTTTTGGTAAAAATATATGCTATTCCTATCATCAATATTATAGAGTTTTTAGAAAGTTTTTTTTTTTTTTTAATCTAATATCAGCTAATAGCAGATCCTTTAGTTTTCTTTACAGGTATTTTTCCAACACAATGATTTCCTTAAACTTCCCTAAGCCAATGGCATACTTTCCTTAACCCTGTAACTACAGAGCCTGAAACTAAAAAAGTTACCAAGCCAAAGGACAAACATACACAGAGAAGCAAGATCACTGGGCATCAGCTGGCCTTCCAATCCCGAGACTGAGATGGTTTAGGGGGAGAAAAAAAAAAAAAAAAAAAAAAAAAACCCGTTCACAGTGGAAAAGCTAGGACATAGCAAATGTGAACTTCTACAGTAAATTTCTATATGAATATATAAAGTGAAAAAAGACACTACCCTCCCTTAACCCATGCCCTCACTCTTATTTCATTCCACATTTCATGGTACCACAGAAAACACTAAGGGGCGCCTCGGTGGCTCACTTCTTTAAGGGTCTGCCTTTGGCCCAGGTCATGATCCCAGGGTCCTGGGATCAAGTCCCATGTCGGGCTCCCTGTTCAGTGGGGAGCCTGCTTCTCTCTCTGCCCCTCCCCACTGCTTGTGGGCTTTCTCTAACAAAAATCTTTAAAAAAAAAAAAAAAAAAGAAAAAAAAAAGAAAACACTAAGTTCCTGGGTTGAGCTATTTTGTTCTACCTATTTTATAAAGTGATTTTTTTTCCGATACAGAAAAAAATTTAATTTAGTGTATTACTTCTGTAGTCTCATAGTATTTAATGTTCAATAAATCCTTTATTATATGGAGCAAAGAAAATGTGCTCAGTCTTCCAGCTTTACAATATTCTAAAGTCAATTCTGTAATTCTGTTCACTTCACCCTCGTTTCTGTGCCACTCTCCTTTTGTCAGCGGGGAAATAATGCAACACACACCGGAGGGGAATCAGACCCGGGTGTTTAGGGCGTGACACGAGCTGAGAAACCCTCCAGCATCCTGGCTCAGTCTCCTCACTAGTGGAAGAGGGATAACAACTTTCTTAACACAACTTTAGTATTACAGAATAAATCAAGAGTTTAGTCAGTGTTATGGAAGTGTGAGCCATGGACCAAGCCAGTACCCAAATTATTAATATCTGTCCATCACTAAGTACAGAGAATTTTTAGAAACTTACAGTGATGTGACATTGCCCTGACATCCAAAAGCAGAATTCTACACCAACATTTTGTTATGAAAGTGTCCACCAGAAAAACTGAAAGAAAGGTTTGTAGTGGTTTGAAAAATCATTTAACCCAAACTCAGTCCTTTATCGAATGTGAAGAAATCCTAAGTTAAAACATGCAACAACTGCCTTTGTTCTGACCTATACCTCCAGGCTAGATTCTACAAATGACATTTTAGTCTAGCATTTCTCTCACATATCCATCTACACCTCCATCAATCCAAATTATTTTTGTTATGCAATTTAGAATAAGTCAAACACATGATTTTTATTTTACAAAATAATCCGCAATGGATTGGAAAACAAACACCGGCCCCTTCGCTGCAGGTACAGTAGCTCAGGACACTTTTGAGAAGACTGGTGATATACTAATGTTGACACAGAAAATTTAGAAAGAATATTTCTAAAAACTGGGTGCACAGGTGGCTCAGTCAGTTAAGCGTCTGCCTTCGGCTCAGGTCATGATCCTGGAGTCCCCGGGATTGAGCCCTGCATCCGGCTCCCTGCTCAGCGGGGAGTCTGCTTCTCCCTCTGCTCCTTATCCTGCTCTTGCTCTCACTCTAATAAATAAAAACTTAAATATTTCTAAAAACCAAGTTGCTTTATTTTCTACAATACTGTCAAGATACTAGAGAATGAGCTACTATCCTTTCATATTCTAGGTATCTACAACATGACTCTTAAGGACACCAAGTTACTTACTCTTGACAAGCCAGGAGCCTACAGCAGAGAAATGAAGTTCCAAAATGAAAATGAAATAAAATTCTGAAAAGTCAATCTTCAAAGCAAACATCCTAAGTCAAAGAAAAATGAGCCCCAAAACCACTGAACCAGAATCTCTCTGGCATCTAATGGCTCTCAATAAATATTTGTTGAATCAATTTCTGTAGTTTATACCTTGTAGTTATTCATTTTTCCACCAGATGGCAACTATGCATGGAACAATGTTGGTTTTTAATCCCAGGATTGGGTTTTCAGGATAGTGAGGGACTTCAAAGGTACAAATCCAAGAGCCTTTCAGAACTTGGATTCCCCTGGGGCGCCTGGGTGGCTCCATGGGTTTAGGTGTCTGACTCTTGATTTCGGCTCTGGTCATGATCTCAAGGTCGTGGAATGGAATTTTGTGTTGGGCTCGCACTTCAGCGGGGAGTCTGAGGATTCTCTCCCTCTGCCTTATCCCTTGCTTCCTAGTGGCAATACTTGCCTTATAGTAGTACTGTTCGCACAGACTTCTATCCCCTATAATACCAAAGGAAATATAAGTTCTTCCCAAGGCCATTCTTCGAATTTTTAATGGCAGCTAACATGGTGTCCAACCTTCCAGGTTAACCACTGCTCAAGTGACAGGCCCCCTTACTAAGCTGGTGGCTCTCCACACATGCTGCAATTCCCACATATGTGTTCCCGTGCAGAGCCTGCATTCTTTCCAGGTCTTTGGTTCCATTGTTCATCTTCTTAGTGAAGCCTCCTCCATTTAAAACTGCAACTCTGCCTCTGACGGTTCCTGCCCTGTTTTCAGTTTTATTTTTCTCCACAGCCCTTACAACCACTTAAAGTACTACATCTGTACTATAACTTAATCCCAGCAGAAAGCAAGTTCCATTAGAGCAATGGGATCTGTATGGTTCACCCTTGTAATTCCAGGTCGCTCAATATCTGTTGAACGAATGAAATCAGTGAATTTGCCATTGGGGTAAGATCTCACCATTAACACGAAAAGGAGTAATTCTAGCTACAGAAGCAGTGGTGCTATTAACACAGAAGATGCCACGCACCTTCAGGGGGCCTGCTTAGATGTAGTTCTGCTACTTTTTTTTTTTTTTTTAAGATTTTTTATTTATTTATTTGAGAGAGAGAGAATGAGAGATAGAGAGCATGAGAGGGAAGAGGTTCAGGGGAAGAAGCAGACTCCCTGCTGAGCAGGGAGCCCGATGCGGGACTCGATCCCGGGACTCCAGGATTGTGACCTGAGCCGAAGGCAGTCGCTTAACCAACTGAGCCACCCAGGCGCCCTAGTTCTGCTACATTTTTATGGACACTAGGTCTCCCTCATTTGTGAAGCTGGGTTTATGAACCCAAACCTAGGAATTTATATAATTCCCCTCTGCATTTCATCTATTGTCCTGTTTTAATATTTTCAGACCTTTACTAAATAGGTGGTATTAGGAACCATCTTTACCCAGTGTGGGCTGCCCAACCTAGTGTTTGGACTGCCCTAAGCTCTTTCTGCTTTTTGGGTTTTTTTTTCTAACTTTCTACTTTGGAACTCATATGCTTTCTCACAAATCCCCTGGCAGTGTAATAGTGATGGTAGAGAAACCAGAACTGGGAAAGGAAGGGAATAAGCATTTATATGCACAAGTCACGCACAAATCAGAGAAGGTGGGCACATGAAATATGCCTAAATGTGTCTCAATGTAACAATAGCAACTTTTATCTGTGTACTGCTTTAAGATGCACAATTATCTTCATGTATTATACTTTTTCATTCTGATTACATCTATGTGATACATTCTTTTTTGAACATAAACTGACTTTGAGACCCAGTAGAGGTCCCTAAACTTGAATGTTCATCAAAATCATCTGGAGGACTTGTTAAAACAGGTATCTGCCCCCCCACCACACTCAATTTTCCGACTCCATGAGTTCTGCAGTGGGGCCTGAGAATCTGCATTTCCAACAATTGTTGGAAGTGATGCTGCCACTCCTGGCCTGAGGACTGTTGTTCTGAGATGTTCTGCCTTGGGGAAAGGACACACATACAGGTCATCTGATGTAAAAGCATAGTGGTCTTTTCCATAGGCAACTGTGCTTATCACTGAACTTTCAAATGGAATGGTAATTACTAAGGGGGAATTATAAATATTTTTAATGCTCTCGAATTGCAAAGGAAAAAAAAGGCTACACAGACTCCCTCTCCACCCCCCAACTAATTCATTTTTTACACAAGAGATCAATTCCAGAATCAGTACTTCCTAATTGTAAGCAGGCTTTCCCCTGGAGCTCAACTTTCCCTTCTCAGATACATCCTGCCCACACCCTCACCCACCCACACTGCTTTATCACTAATTACATTGAGATTGCACCAGTTACCACTATTCTACCCTCCCACTAGCACTCCCAATACCTTTTAGCTGGGAGTTTTTTTTCTAAGGCCCAATCCTCTAAGTCCTCTAAACAGGACTCATCTAACACTCTCTTCTTAAACACTAGCTTTTCTTGCCAACTATAGGGTAGTGGTAAAGACCAGGAGCTGTGAAACCAGATCAACGTCAAACATAGATCCTGTCACATAACAGCTGCTTAACACTGGGCGAATTGGTTAGCCTCTGTGGGTCTCTAGTTTTCTCATCTAAAGAATGGGATAATAATAGTGCATACCTCAGTTTTTGTTAGGATTAAGTTTCTACGTTTTAAGTCCTTGTTATAATGAAATTGGTATTACCACTACCACCCCCTCACCATCCTTTTTCGAGAGAGAAACTCATACAGCACTGTACATGGGGATACTATAAAATCAAGGAATCCAAAGTAGCATTAAATTTTACATTTTAGAAAATTACTAATATAAAAAGTCAACGGTGGGTTGATTTGCTAGTAAATCACAATTGAGTACTTAGCATACATCATGCCTTTTGCTATGTTTTCACTTACCTCATTTAATTTGCATAGACCTATACTTTCAGATGTGTAGTGAACATTACCATAAATTCCTTGGATTCCTCAAATCCAGCATACTCAAAATTTGAACTCCTCTTCCACCCCGAACCTGCTTCACCTATTTTCTACCTCACTGAATGGCATCATCATCACCTACTGCCCCAGCCAGAAATCCAGGAGTCATCCTTGACCCTTCCTTAACCGTTCCCAACCCTAACCCTTCCATTCTGTATCCGTGTTGCTACACTGGAGGTAAACAGAAGATGAAGGTTATGGGTATAGACAAGTTTTGAAATCAGTGATACCCTGGTCATTAAAAAAAGAGGTAGAAAATACAAATGAGCAAATGAAATCAAAGAACATTACCTTGAAGGTGACCCATGTTATCTAACCTGATTCACCTACTATTGCTTTTATTCATATTTTGTCTTTATCACTCCTGGATTATTACAACAGCCTCTGGAATTCCTGGTCTTTGAGTTCCTTAACCAAAGTTCTATAGGACACCACTTCCTTATAAAACCCTGTTGTTAGTATGGAGAACGATCTGAGTTGCTAGAGGAGAATGGGCCAGGGGATGGGTTAAATGGGCGATGAGGATTAAGAAGTGCACTTGTCATGAGCAGCACTGGGTGTTGTATATAGGCGATGAATCACTGACTTCTACACTTGAAACTAATATTACACTGTATGTCAACTGGAATTTAAATAAAAACTTGTAAAAGAAAAATATTAAGAATCCACGATTTATCAGGGTTAAATTCTTCTTATTTTTTTTTTGCCTGAATTACCAATAAACATCTTTCTTTGGGGAAAGGAACAATTATTGTTCATATCATTCCCAAATGGTAGCTCCATTTCAAATGTTATTTCCTTCTAAGTATCCCTTGCTTCTCTAGTTGAAATCCATTCCTTCATATTCCCAGAAGCCTTTATCAATTACTATTCATGAAATATCACCACTTATGATTGATGTTTAGATTTCTACCTCAATATTTTGAGTAAAGAGAAAACAAGTCAATGTGAAAGAAGCAAAAGGCGAAATTGAGAACTTGATTAATGTAAAGGCTCTTTGGGACAGCCTTAGGGTAGCAGTTCTCAATCTTGTCTGCACATTGGAATCAACTGGGTAACTAAAAAAAATTCTGATGCCTGAGTCCCAGAGTACAGGTCCTGGGTGCAGCCTGGGCACTGAGAATTTTAAAAGCTTCCCAAGGGATTCTGATGTGCAGACAAGGCCAAGAAGTACTGATCAATGAGAAATTTTAAAAAAGGAGTTAAGAGAATAAAGAATTTTTAAATGGAAGTAAACATCCGGTGAAAATCAATAGAGAGGACTCAGGACCAACAAATGGTCCTGGTAAAGAAGTCTAGAAGGCAAGAAATTCAGAGGCATGTGGTAAAGCAAACGGCTTACAGTTGGTTCTAGGCTGCAGCTGGAAAAGAGATGGGCTGAGAAAGAATGGGTGCAGGAAACCCTGCTTGGAGTGACAACAAAGAGCAAAGGGTAGAAATGAAAGGTCAAGTAAATTCAGAGAGGGAATTCCGAAAAAGATGCTGTTAGCTGGGAAATTTTCCAAAAATGACAAAAGCCGATGTGTGGCAACAATGTTGTGTTACTGAATTGAGAGATGAACAGAGAAGTTTTGAAATCAGGACTACCCTGGTCATTAACAATGAGGAAAATTCATGTCAGCAGCTGAAGTCACCAAGGAGCACTGAATCTTAGGAGGTCTAAGATGACAGCACAATTGTGAAGACAGGTGTTATGCTTATAGGTGGTCTATAAAAAAGGGAGGTTTTTGTGGAGGGATGTGATGAAGAGCTCTGACACCTGTGCACACAGGGAGCTACTCATCTCAGGTGCATCATTCCCTCTGCCAAAAAAGTTCTTGTAGTTTAGAAAAACAGGCATATATTAAGATATTTGTGTTGGTTATTGCAATAACACATAATCCTTAATCCTCATCACTGAGCACTAATCATTTAAAACATGCACTAAATACAAAGCTAAATAAATTCTAAAATCCAGAAACTGGTACCCATAGTAAATGATGGAGTAAAGAATATGGAGTCACCATGATTCCTCCACACAGTAGCAATATGTGAAGGCTTGCTCTTTTTACATCAGTGTTTCTCCAAATTCTGATCCTTTCCCCTCACTGGATTCCTGTGTGCTACTTCAAAAACCAGTATGTTTGTAAAAGGAGAAAACACTAACTATACACTAAACTTAAATACCATCAGAAACGCCAGATTCCAAGCTCATTAAACCCTTGGAAATACTCACACTATGGTAAGTATTACGGCTGACCAACATCTCTCTATAGTACAGTTGCCTTATAGTAAGTCTATGGTAAGAGACAGGGATACATACATTTAGTTTAGTGTGTCCTGTAAGACAAGGAAATGTATAGATAAAATCACCTACTGCATCACCCAATCAGTTGTCAAGTTCTTTAGAATCCTTTTCACTGGGCGCCTGGGTGGCTCAGTTGGTTAAGCGAGTGCCTTCGGCTCAGGTCATGATCCTGGAGTCCCGGGATCGAGTCCCGCATCGGGCTCCCTGCTCAGCAGGGAGTCTGCTTCTCCCTCTGACCCTCTCCCCTCTCGTGCTCTCTCTCTCTCATTCTCTCTCTCTCTCAAATAATAAAATCTTTAAAAAAAAAATAGAATCCTTTTCACTTCAGTAAATATTAAATCTAATTTATCCCAGTAATGAATTTAAAAAGTTGCATTTTTATAAGGAACATCAACCCCCATGAGAGATGAGTGTGGGTAATCAAACTACTGGAGAATGCAAAAATACATACAAAGAAGAAATGCAAGGGAAATGCATCATGACATTGGTATTAGGGGCAGAATACTTCATATTATAGTGCCATGCCATTATGACAAAATTTATTTACATCACTATGGAAAGAGAAAATGATGTAACCCAAAAAGTAGATAAAAACCTACTACAATGAATACCTTACATTTGACATAGCAGTCTTATTTCCAGGTCCTGGTTATTAAATTGAGACTAAAAGTAGTTTATTGATCTGTTTACAACACTCTAAAGACAAAAACTAAAACTGTTTTGTTCTGACATAAGAAAAAGCAATAGAAAGCACTTAGTCCACCGCCTACTACATGGTCGGCACTCAGTGATGACAGTTCCCGAGCTCACTGACCCGAACATAGGTTCTAACCCCCTTCAAAGGGCATCCACTGAAAATTCTCAAACGGAGACAAACAAACGCTGGGTTAAATGTCCATATTAACAAGACACTGAATTATAAAAGTGAGTCAATGTTAATTTCATACACGAGTCAGGTTTTAGGTTGACGACGAAGAACGAAGAAAAGAAACGAAACCAATGAGGGTGCAGAGAAGGACTGAAAGAGAAGGCAAGAGCAGTGTTAGTGTGAAGAGCAAACAACAAATTCCTCAAGTTCTGGGTCTGTCATGGAACATGCCCCCCAGGTTAATTTGCTAGGATGACACAGAATGGTAATGACTCTAAAACCTGGATTCAGGGGCTGCCAGCCCTGCCAGATGCATTTACTTCCATAGCCCCAAACAATCTCTTGGGCAGCTGGTGGAAGCCACCTTAGCTAGCCCCATGAACTACTAGCCCTAGGGGCAGAGATGCTAACAGTGGCCAGTCTGAGAAAGTCAATTTATCCTGGTTTAGCCTCAGCTCCTACTAGGTGTAGCCCCTCAAAGGGTCCTCAGGGTCCTGTCTTTTCAATGTGATCCTTAGTACCTCAGAATATAACTTTATTCTCCCAGATAAATTGAGAAAGATCCTCAAAATAGCATTCCTGCTAAATCCTCCCCAGTATGGGTGCTCTACAGTTCTTTCAAAGAGCATCTCCTTTGATTAACTTAGTCAAAGCTCTCCAGGATTGGGTATAAAAAAGCCTGTGCATACCCAGTCAGGTTTCACCCCCCCCACCCCCCCCAACCTGGTCATCTTGGATGCATTTTGCTGTGTGCTGATTCGCCCAGGCCTTAGCTGATTGATTCTCCCTCTTTCAGTCTTGCTTGGTGTTATAGTTAGAACCAATTATTGCCCTTCCACCTGTCTCTGAATTCCAGTATTAGCCCTAAACTCAAGAAACCACTCCTAATAGATGTCTCTCTAGTGTTGCACAAGAACCAAAACCCCACTATCAGCTCAGGAGAGTTCAAAGGTCCTTGTTAAAACTGTGCATGCTAAACTGAAATAAGGGATTCTGGGCTAAAAAAAAAAAAATCAGTTTTCCATTTTGTCAAGGTGATTTAGGGTGAAAATTTTCAGGATTAACTTCCCATTATTGTGTATGATTGGGATAAACTGTCCAGTTTTTCTTTTAACACATATTTACATAATGAATAAAGTACTGATTCATTCCTTCACTCCAAAAGTATTTGAGTGCCCAGCACTGTGCTAGATCCTGGGAATACAGTGAACAAAATAAACACAATTCCAAGATGTCATAATAAATCTACATTGTGATATCTATCTCCAAAATAACCTAGCATATTTTAAATATTTAATGGCAAAACAAACTGGGTAGTATGGTGGAACACATGGGAAAAAAACTAAACAGAGGATTTATCATTTAAATCTTTCTACAAATTATGAACATGTATTAATTATATGCAATACTGGGCACGGAATTATTTAAAAGAGCTAGTGTTTTTATTTTAAAATTGCTATCATTATGCATATACAAATCACATTAAAAGGTACTAACAGCTTGAAAAGGACTGCTTGTCAAGAGTAATAAAATTCTGAACAGCAAAATTTTCATGATAAGAATGAAAAAACACAGCACAATGACTTCAAAGGTAGTATATTGTACTATATATAATCTCAAAAAAGTACTCTTCCTAGCACGTAAAAGATAATTTTTCTTTTCCAAACTTAACTGATGGTTTCTGTATAAGGAACATACAAATGTATTAACAATTTTCTTACCAATATAGAGCCCAATATATGTACAAACATTTAGGGGGAAAAAATTTGTCCTCGATTTTAACATGCACCTGTATGTAGAAACAGCCATATATACTCATAGGAATGACAGACACTGACAAACAGTTAACATTTAGCAAAGGCAAAAAAAAAAAAAAAAAAAAAAATGGAACAAAAAAATCCTGCTAGGCCCTTTTTCCGCTTGACAAAGAATGGAGACAGTTACCAAAGTAACAGAAAGGGACACAAAAACCACACTTCAAACAAACCAACTGCTTGTCAAGTATTAGGACTTGAGTTGACAAACAGGTTTAATCCAGTTCCTCAAAGGTCATGCTGTCAAGGTGAAGGATGAACATCTCCCGCTACTGCACGAGGCTGGCTGTCGTTCTGAGCAGAGGGTTCCTCCTCCTCCGCCACAGGGGTCACTTTGTCTGACCCTCCTGCAGGAGGAAGTTCGTTGTTTGTCCCCTCTTCACTAGGGGGGTTACCAGACAATTCATTCGACATGAGAACTTGCAAAGATTCTATTCCATCTTCAACATCCACCTGAATGCCCAAAGCTTTAAGAATGTCACATTTGCACATAGGACAGGTCCCATGGGCCAGAATCCAGGGGTCGATGCAATTCTTGTGGAAAAAATGTTTACAAGTGAGAATACGCACTGTATCATTAGGCTTATAGAGTTCAAAGCAAACTACGCAGCTATCTCCATTCGGACTGATTTCCTCGTCCCCCTCCTTCAGCACCCGAAGCTGAAGCTGGCCAAAGGCTTTCTTGAGATCGGTCGTTAACCGCTGCCATCTCCGGTTCTGAATCCTGGCTATCCGAAGTCTCCAAATATGATAAAAGATGAAATATGCTAAAGTAGCAGTTGTGACGATCACAAAAGACACAAAATAGTGATTCATCCAGATGATGTGTTTTCTCCCCACCTCAACTATGACTGTGACATGAACTCCCTTCTGAATTAAGTGCAAAATCTCCATGCCCTTTAGGTTACCGATCATCACCACAACGATGTCTTCAAAGGCCTGATGAGACATGGGAAAAATCTGATTACCAGTTCCTGGAAAGTTGTAGATGATCACTCCACTGGCTCCCTTCTCAACAGCTACCTTAATTTTCTGCGTGAAGGTACAACCTCCCCGTTCAACAAGGGCGAGCCAGGTCTCGGAGTTCTTTGATCTTCTGAAACTGGTATTGGGATTACACGCATTTTGAGTTTTCCCCTCTGGTGGCACGATAACTCCTGCCACTCTCTTCAAAGTGGAACTTCTTCCAAACACTCCAGTTTCCCCCAACTCTGACAACATGCGATTCCTAACGTGAAAGGATATGTTCATGTAAGCAGTCCAAACAGCACTAGCTCTGCAACAGTTCTGACTAAGAAGCCAAAGAAAACTAAATTTCATAAGCCAGGAAGATGCAGTGTTGTTTCTGTGAGTGCCAATCCTGAGTAGACTCATCTCTCTCTTCACCTAGAGACTGAAGTACCAACCCAACAAAAAGATGTGGCTTCCACATCTGTTGAAAATCAATTCAGAACAACAACATGAGAAAAATCTTCCGGGTGAAAACAAGTTTCACTGTCTTCCAGCATGTTTTTCTAAGAAATTCTTAAAGATGTCTTATGAGGTTCAGATGTTTTATTTGCGAGAGAAACACTTTAGATTGAAAAAAAAAAAAATCCCAGTCTCACTAATGTAAACTCCAGATACTGTTTACAGTTGGGTAATGTGATTATGACATAAAAGACAACACAGCCAATTAGAGAAGAGCTTTGAGCCTGCTGGAAACTTACTGGCCCGAATGCTTCAAATACTGTTAGGGGTGATTTCTAGATTGTAAAATCAATTCAATCCTTGAGCTACATGTTAACAGGTATCACTTTAAACAAAAAATTAAATATAAAAATCATACAACACATGCATATACAAGACTTGAAAGCATATGCAAGAAAGCCACAGAATTATTTTTCTTGACAATAAATCAAGGAAACATGTAACAAGATGGCAAGTTTTAAATAATTAGAAATTAGTACTATGAATAATTATGTGGTAAAAGCAGTGAGCTCTGTAGTACCACTTTTAACTCACATTTTGGTCATGGTGCAAATTTTTTATTTATCATGTAAACCATTGTACTAAATTTATTTAATAATTGCTTGCTCAGGTTGGTTGGTTCAGTCTGGTTTTGATTTGGATTTTTAAAAGGAGGATTTTGATTTCTAAATCCTGTTAGATTACTTCAGCTTCACTTCTTCACTCTTACATTGACTCTCCATAGGGATGACAGCAGTAAAGAACATTAAACTCTTTTCTCTGCAGATCTTGGCATCTGCTACTGATCTAACAATATTTTGAGGGAAGAAAGGAAGAGTAGGAGGAAAAAAATTATACATAGCAGTCTTAGTTTAGCATAATTCATTTCAAACAAAAAGGAAGCTACTGATTTTAAAAAAGAAAAACGTCAAGGTCCCCATTTAGAGTTAACCACTGACAGCAGTGTTAAAGGTCATAGATGCTTTGAGCAAAACCTTTGCCAAAAATCAACAAACATCCCTGGTGAACCCACCCGCGCATGAGCGCGTGCACGCAAGTGCGCGTGCACACACACACACACCGTCATCAGCTCTGCCTTTATTTTTGCTACACTTACATCAATGTCACAAAATGACTTGAGACCAAAGCGACTTGTGAACTAACAAACGTGGCCAACCCCTGGTGCTGCCATACACCTTCTTGAGGGTATTTCTCAGTGGTTCTCATCCACTAGCTAGGAAACCAAGAACTTTGACCTTAAACACAAAGGTCTGACCTTTACACAGAGGATGCTAAGAGACCGTTTTGATTAGGTCTTACCAGGACTAAGGGAGCTAGTTCTTTTTATGAAATGTGAACCAAAATAATTTGAGGCAGGAAAGGAAGAGAAAAAGGCCCTATAGGCCCAACCAAAACAGCATAAAAGGAAAATATTACCGTGTAAATTACAGCTCACAATGGTCCATCTTCTTTCCCAAAGGCCATTCATCTGATTTTATTTCCATACAACCCATTCTTGAAAGTGTGTAGTACATAGTGTGTAGACTCAAAGTGTCATCTAAGTTGGATATCAACGGTTTAGCATTTCACCCACAAATATTTTAGTCAAAACCATAACTCAAATCTTTCAACCTCTTATTGTTATACACAGGTGTTTTATCTACTCAAGAAGAGAAGCAAAATGAGGCAAAAGACACAATTTGTAAACGCAATTAAACAAAATTTCAGCTCCATTCTAGATTTATATCAAAATTCCCAGAGACACACTCATCACCATTTTAAGAAAACAAAAGCATTTACTACGGTCACTTCTAGAAGGGAAATCTGCCACCCTAGCTAATTCACTATGCTAGGATTTAAAGGGCTATGGCAAACAAAAGTGATTTTTTTGTGATGCTGCCCTAAATGAAGCCTATAACAATTTAAAATATTTTAGTTATATAACCAGAGGTGCTATCATCTAAAATAATTACCTAGAACACATTACTTAGTAACTTTGGAAACCAGATTTCCTGGTATTAATTAACCATGGAGAATTAAATCAAGATCTAATTCTATAATGAAATTTATTTAACAACGATATTAGATGTCAAAAATATGGAAATATAAAAAAAGAAACTTTAAAGTATCACGACTCTCTGTGGCCTCAATGTCACAATCATTTTAATTTGAAGACTAATTTGTTTTTAACATATACTAATTTTCTTATTTGGATAAGGGCAAAAAAGTAGCAACCTAATAGAAAAACAACAAGTTCAAATACCTGGGCATGATATGGAGTTTTATTTTAAAAACACACAAATTTCATCCTCATTAGTACTTAGGTAGAGAAGATGAAGTTCAGTTTTTTCTCTACATAAAAGTGCTAAAAGAGAATTCATGTAATTTCTTTGGAAAGACTCGCTTACATCTTCAGAAGATTCTCCAGGTTTAAGTTTTCAGAATGTCACACTTGCACATGGGGCATGTCCTATGGGCTAAAAGCCAGGGGTCAATGCATGCCTTATGGAAAAAATGTTTGCAAGTTAAAATACGTACTACGTCTTGGGGTTTGTATATGTCAAAGCAAACAACACAACTGTCTTCATTTGGATCTAGTTCCTTATCCCCTTCCTTGAGCACTCGCAGTTGAAGCTGACCAATAGCTTTCTTCACATCTGCTTTTATCTGTCTTCGCCTCCTGGTGGAAGAATTGGGCACTCGAGGTCTCCATGCACAGTACAAGAAAAGGTAGGCAACTGTGGCAGCCAGGAAGGTGAACAGAGACATGACATAATGGCTCAGCCATGGCATGTGCATTCTCCCCACTTCAATGATGATCGTCACATAAACTCCCTTCTGAATCAAGTGCAAAAGTTCCATGCCTTTCAAGTGGCCTATCATCACCGCGACTATATTTTCTGTTCCCTGGTGAGACATGGGAAACACTTTGTTGCCAGTACCTGGATAGTTATAGATGATCACCCCATTTGCTCCCTTCTCTGCTGCCACATTGATTTTGTGTGTAAAAGTACAGCCTCCCCGTTCAATGAGGGCCAACCAAGAGTCTGCCTGTTCAGGTCTGCTGAAGTTGGTCATAGGATTACAAGCGTTCTGATTCCATCCTTCAGGAAGTACCAAGGCACCAGACACCCTTTCCAAAGGAGAATGATTTCCAAACACTCCACTCTCTCCTAATTCTGATATAATCCGATTTCCCACCTGAAAGGTTATATTCAGGTGGGCTGTCCAAATGGCTTTTCCTTTAGAGTCAGGAAGGCTAAGTAGTAGAAAGATGCTAAGCCTTAACAGTCGCGATGAAACAGAACTATGAGTTGAAGGAGTAATTTGAAGTAGGCTCATTCCTCCATTTGCCTATTAACTGACAAACAAAAAACAAAACATCAATTATAAAGCAAAGAAGCTAACTCCAATTGTTGGCAGTAGATATTAAAGCGCACAAATGGAAAAAGGTCTGCGTCGATCAAAGGTATGCTACTCCTTCCAGCATTTTTATTTTTGGTAGATTATCTTTCTTATAATGAAACAGAATAACAAGAGTTGTTATTACTATAATGTGATTTCAAGAAAATTATGACTTCCTAATGGGGAAATTGTGACATCAGAGGTAGTTAAGCCAATCCAGTTGTTTATATTAGTGTACTGCATACTGAAATCCTATTGGCCAAAAAGCTACTAAGCAAGGACTCATGGTATATAACAATTTGAATAAACTCTAAAGCAATAAACAGGGAAATTTATATTTTTAAGCTTTGAGTGTCTTCCCCAGTTCTGAATAAAGTGAAAAGCTGCCTAATACCACTTTATATTGTTTTTCTGTTAAGCAAAATATAAATTTATGTATTAGTGCATGTGGTTGGCCAGTCACCATTTCTCATGCATGGTTCTATGCTACCCAATATGCTAATCAATGGGCAGTAGGAACAAATCATTCCCACTCTCTCCCAACATTAAATGCTTATCCCAGATTCAACATGAGGACAATAAACATGTTTTAAGATTGATACATTGCCAACATGAAAGACAAATTCAACTTTTCACTAAAATCATTACTAAGAACCTACTATGTGCCAGGTAAACACTAAGCATGGTTCATACACCAGACAGGTAAACAGACACACCTACTGGAGCTTACTATCTGGTGAGGGCAGATTTTAAACACACACACACACACACACACACACGTATAGCTGCAAGTTGTAGCTTATACATTATAAATATGGTTCTGAAAGGAAAACAAGAGTATCAAGAATAATATAAAAGGAGCCAGACTTTAACTAGAGGTGCAAAGCATTCTCCCCTAAGGAAGTGGTACTTAGCCTAAGACTTGAAAGATAAATCAGAATTACCCAAGAAAAGAATAATATATCAGGGAGAGGAAATGGCAGTTTCAAGACCCCAACACAGGAAAGACATAGCAAGTGAAAGGATCTGAAGCAATATATGTTTGGCAAGATGAGAGAAGAGAGTGTGAAAGTTAATGAGAGAGGAAAGCAAATAGCAGTCGGTGTTCAGGGTAGTAAATGTTACACCAAGGATTTTGGATTAGGTCCCAAGGACAAGAGAACCATGTGGGGAGTTCCAAGCTGGGGAGGCAACTTATAAGCATTTCAAAATGCTGACTTGTTAACAAGTGCACTTTGGCTGCCCTACGTGGGAAGTGGATTGGAGGAGGAGAGTAGAGCGGTTAAGATGAGCTTAAGTAGACAGTGGCTTGGACTCCTGAAATGGCGGAGTAGAGAAGCAGAGGAACAGACAGGTCCGCTAGTTACTTCAAAGGCTGAATTAACAGATGTGGTAACTGGAAGGGTAGTAGTGGATTGAGGAAAGGATGACCACAACTGTCGCCAATCACCATATTACTTTATTGTTGCAAACCATGGCATCTTTACTGCTTTAAAGATCCTTTAATGCTGGTTTGCTTCTATTTTAAATCTTCACTTGAGTTCTGTTTCAAGGCTTCAAAAAACTGGCAACACTCAAACATTTACTTACTTTATACAGGACGTAGCCTATGCCCCAGGCATGCTATAACACCCTGGGGATACAACAACAAAAAACAGACTAAAAGACAAAAAGAAACCAAAGGCATGTTGGAAGAATTTTTTCATTTTGACAAAAACATTTAATTGTACTCCCCAGCCCATAATATTTAAGTTAATATTCATTTTTAAAAGTAAAATTGGAAACAAACTCGTATCATTCATACCATTTTCTTCGAGCATGTTGTAAAGACAGATAAAATGTAGACTTTTCCCAGTTTCAAACCGAGTGAATCCCTGGCCCATTCTATTAACATTGATGAAGTGAAGCCTTACTAAGACAACAGTTTATATCATCACATTAGAGGCTGTTTACATCTGTGATTATTTAACATTTGGGGGTAGGATTTTAAGAAGTAATTCTCTAAGTCATGGAAATAAACAGCACAGCATAAGGAATACGGTCAATGGTATTGTAAAGCATGTTTGGTGACAGATGGTAGCTACGCTTGTGAGCAGGGCATCATATATAAACTTGTCCAAACATGTGTACACCTGAAAGTAATGTAACATTGGGTGTCAACGACACTTGAGAAAAAAAAAAAAAAACCACCAGTGGAATAGAATTTAAAACACTGGAATTACCTCCTTCCAAATTAGTTTATTAAAAAAAAAAATCACTAACTTGTAGACACCTAATGTACAGCATGGTGACTGTAGTAAATAATAATGTATACTCAAAATTGGCGAAGAAAGCAGACCTCAAGTATCCTTATCTCTCTCACCCACAAATGGTAACTATGTGAGGGGATGGATATGTTAACTAGCTTAATTGCTAGAATATCAAAATGTATACATATATCAAAACATCACATTGTACACCTTAAATATATACAATTTTTGTTAATTATGCCTCAGTAGAGTTGGTAAAAAAAAAAAAGTAATTCTTTTAGTTTGCTAATTTTTAAGGGTTAAGAGTTTAAACAGTAACTATATTTTGGCTCAAAACATCTCAAATCTCAAGGTTCTTCATATGTTTGAACAGACGGATTTGAAAAGTTTACTATTTTATTTTTCTCACCATAAGGTGAAGTGATTAAGGCAATGATGGAACTTCCCCTGTCTTCTACCTGAGTCTTAGAACAAATGCAACTATAAGAAACAATCCTTTGCCCCCTCAACACAGTGGTTTCCAAATGGGGGACAACTTTCCCTTTTGAGGGACATCTGGCTATTTCTGGAGATATTTGACTGTCACAATGACACAGTACTACTGGCATCTACTGGGTAGAGGCCAGGGACAACTTTTAAACATCCCAAAATGCACAAGACAGCCCTGGGAATTAATTAGCTGGTCCTAAAATGTCAATAGTAAGGCTAAGAAACTAATGGAACAGGCTTGGGAGGAAGGAACCATCCCAAAACTCACTTCTCCATGAAAAACAAACACATCTGAGCTCTTATCAGGGAGTAAGTTTTTATAACTGACAATACATCAAAAATGACACCCTTTCCCATTTTCCTTGGAATAGACACAATGGACACCTGCACAAGCAACCTATTAGTCCATGAAGCCTGATTACACACTGCGTCCATTTTATCAGGACCAGACCCAAGAGCCTTCTATCCTGGGGCCAGGATGCTTGAATAGAAAAGAAGGGGGAGGGCATGTGGACTGGATGACTGATGCTATTCTAATCTGTTCCTTTTAGACAATTTATTCAATATATAGACTTCCTTTCTTTTTAACAGCAAGGTGAAAGAAGTTTTCACTCTGAACTTTGCAGGAGGGTTAAAGAGAACTGACATGGTTGGCTGATCCAGTGGTTCAAAAATCCCCTCCTTCCATCTTGTCATTCTACCTAAGTACATCGGTTTTCGTCTTACGTAGGCTCACATCATGATCCCCCAAGGCAACTACTGTTATTTCACATATCAACAGGCAGAATGGCAGACCATCCAGAAGCACAGAGAGACTTTTCTTCTGCCATATCTCTACAAAACTTGATGTCACTCTGGCTAGCAGTGCTTCACAAACCCATGCCTAATGGGACCCCCTAGAAATCATAGAATTATCATGACAAACTCAGTTAATCACGATTTACCCTGCTGGGGAGAACCCGTCCCCTAGCAGAGCACATGGTGAGGGGGACTGTAAACCTAACTGGTACTCTGCCACCAAGGAAAAAAGGTATAAACTGGAATGTGAGTAGGTAAAACAGCTACAGGCTGTAAATTCCTGAGTTCTACCCAAAGGAACGATACTTAAATAATCATTAACCACAACAAACATGCAATACACACTCTACACTCTGTACTAACAGAAGCCAGAGCCTATATTACAAGGAACACAACATGGCTCCTATGTTAAGGAGGTCATCATCTAGGCAAGAGAAAGGAATTACACACAAATTAGGAATGTGCATGTATATAAACTTCTAGGTTCCAACTAAAATTTCAAGGTTATAATTTTCATTAAGTTGGGGGGTGTGTAAAGCAGGTGATTTCTATTCCTCTGCTATTCATCAACCTTTGTTAAGAATGCTCAAACTTCCAGAAATCTCTACTCTGATGAGAGAAATAGCCAAATATATTCAGATAGCATTGCCCAGATAGTACCTCTAAGATACAGGGAATACTGAAGAAACTTCAATAAATTATTTCGCAAGTCACAGTATCCAGGGCTATGATATTTGAGATCTCCAGGAATCCACAAAACACACTGGATTTGCATTTAAGTTTGAAAACCATGTAGCTTTTCTGCAAGTAATTAAATGCATCATAATGGGATTTGGCAGGAAGAGATTACTGACTCAAAGTCGTTCACAGAGAACCACCAAAAAGCAAATAATGCTGATATTTTCCGAAAGTAGTTATCTTTAAAGATGTTTAAAGATAAAACTAAATCTTAGCTTAACATTATATTTGATTGTAAACTGTTAAGTTCTCATAATGTATTTTCTCAATTTCTCCCATAAGTTAATCACTAGGCTCACATATTCTCAGATAAATGCAATAAAAATTCTTTAATATACAAATGGACTTTCTCCTCTTAATATTTCTGAACCCAGAAAAGAGTTCTGAATATGCTCAAGTGAAATACAGTAAAGTTTAAAAATAACATGAGTTTCTGAACTACCTTGAAAGTCACATACTATGTACTAGGGCAGGTCCAGATGCATGAAAAACCACAAAATTTACTCAGGCTCTTATTATTTATATTAATCAATACAATGACTTTCAATTTCATTAAAGGCTCTGGTAAATAAGTATATTAGAGAAAACAGCCAAAGCAGACACATTTTAAATCACCACATCACTAACCACGATTCCTTCACTAATGTGAGCCAGGATTACTATTCCTTTCTATTTACTGCATGCCTAACAGTCAGACGCATGAACAAAGCTTAGTTGTGTAAGAGCTCCAAAGCTCCAAGAAGCCATCACGACATTGAGGAAGAAGAATACTCACATTTCTCAAACACTTAACACTGGCTCAAAAGAGCTTGTTTGAATGAAGGATTAACACGGTCAGGTTTACCACACTTGAATACTTTCCACTGCTGTAGTTTAGCCTTCAAAATCATTCCCACAGTGTACAATTCTGCAATAGCATCTTATCTAATCTCCCATCACTGTTTTGCTCACCTTGGATTCATTCTGTTGCCAGAGCAACCTATAGGCAGAAAGTAATGAAGTTTACAATGGCATTCATGTTTGCTGAAAACCTTAGATGGCTTGCTCTATCCAAAGGATAATACCAAGCATCTAAGAATGGAATATTAAGCCTCTCCAGCCTGGTCCTCTTTCCTTTCATCCAGCCTAATTTTCTACTATTATCAATCCTGAAATTTACGCTTCCTCAATTCAAACAGCTTATGGCTTCCCAGACTCCTATTGCAGCAGTCACTATATAAGACCTTACACAGGCTTTATCCCTTGTACTAAACTGTCTCTACGGTAGGTACACTGATTGCAAATGACACCAATTACCTCCTTCCCTCTAGTGACACCACCTGCAAGGTGACTTAGCAGGTCCTTCTATCATGGGATTTATTTCTATACCCCTTGAATCTGGAGGGACCGGTGACTTATACAGGTGAACAGACTAGAGCAGGAGTACTGATGTGTCAGTTCTGAGCCTAAGCCTCAGGAGGCCTTATATTCTTCCCCATTCCCCATCTCTTGGAACCCCACCACCCTCAAGTAAAGTAGACTAGCCTAACAGATGAGAAGAAACCTTGGAGGACAGCCTAGGTATCCTAGCTGAGCCTACCTGAGATCAATCTACAGATGGGCCAACATGTGCAAGAGCCTAAGACGAGCAGAGATGTCTATGTGATCATAAAGACGGAGTCTAGGCAAGACCTGAAGACTCACCTAGTCAACCCTAGACTTCTAAGCAGTAACAGATACTGACTCTCATTTTTCAGTTTATGCAAAAAATTGTCCTGATATACAGAGTTTTGGCGTGGTTTATTATGTAGCAGCTGATACAACTCCCTCTACAAAATTATCTATTAATCTCCTTGAGGCCTGGGACTCAAACTTACTCTTTTTTTTCCAGCACTCATCCTCTACCACAATATCTAGCACATCCTAAGTTCTCAGTGAAGTTTGAATAAATTGTTAGTGTCATTATCCTCCATATTTTAACCTATGCTATTCCTCATGCAGTAACATATTTAGTTTTATCTTTACAAAGGTGATAATTTTAGAGCATAACATAGCTAGAAAATGCATCATGAGTTCAATCTTTAATTGTTCTGTAGACTAATACTCCACACTGGATTTCCTATAGCCATACTTGAACACAAAGATAAATGAGCTTTTAGGATATGACCCTTTAAACTGTAATGGGTGTAAATCAAACTACATAAATTATATTCCATTCTGCATTCAGAATTCAAGGTTCACATAACTAACACTAAATTGAAAGACAATTTTTTCTTCTCAGTCTACCTAGTTAGAACATAGATTGGTAATCAACAGAGAAGGAACATATTACTACCAGTCTGAGAAGTAATTGGGGAAAACCTTCACACTGTAACCTTTGCATTAAGGAGGATAGAGGAAGGAGGTAAACATCCTTAAGTAAACACAAGATTAAGGACAGTATCGGATGGTATGCTCATCTTTCTTTAATCCTAGGACAAAAGACATCTAAATATTAACTCTATCATTTAGACTGGATTTTTATTTGAAAGGGTGGAGAACAGGGAATATACTCAATAAAAGGGGGGGGGGCATACCAAAACTTGTCCCGTTCTCTTAATAGACTATTTTGCTCCTGTAGTTAACAAGAGCCAACAATGAAGACCAAATGTATATGAAGGCCGCTTTTGAGGCTCTGCCATTTTAAAGTTCTTCTAAACCTTAAAGTAGATTCTAGACCTTTCAAAGCCAAAGTCAGTCATCGAAGGTTTCTAGGTTTTGCCTTCCTAAGACCAGTCCCACTGAGCACAGTTAACTCTGAGTAAGCACTTAGCAGTCAGAAATAGCAGGGTAGAGGTAATTAAGAAGATTTTCCCACTTAGATCGGTTATATTTTTCCAATTCACAGGTCACAAAACCCTTCCTCATTTACAAGGTAATTGAATCCCTCCTGGGAGGCAGCAGATAATCAAAAACAGGGGGATGGAGGCATCATACCCACAGCAACTGTGCTGACGCCCCCAGCTGTGTGCAGACCCACTCCGAAACCCAGTCCTGACCACATGCTCGCTGAGGTGAGGTGAGGTGAGGTGAGGCACACTGAGCCTCAGATTTTTCATCTGTAAGGTGAAGTAATGTCAGCCCCGCAGCACCATGGAGTATCATCAGATGACCACTTTCACATTTATTTGTAAATCACCAAGTACACTGCTGGCGTGGCAGGGCTCACTAAATGGGCCCTCTTTCCCCTTCCCAAGTCTACACAGCCTATTTCCCTCCACTTTCCACCAAATAAAGTTCTTCTGAAGCTTTAAGACTAATCTCAGTCTTCCCTTTGCAATCTCCCCAAACGCACCTGCTGCTATGACACACTGTCTTTTGCATCTGACAGTAAATCTTGCCATAGATTGCATGTATGCTTGTGTCTGTTCATACTTTTGCTTGACTTAAAATGTCTTGTGAGGAGCAGTGTTCACCCTTTTTTGTGACACCTGTTTCCTCCCCCTTTGCTGCTGTATTAGCACAGGGGCTAGTACTCAGGGTCCCTGTCAAATGTTTGACTTTTTAAGCATTTATTTTTCAAAATATGAAGACATGCCAGCAGCTTTGGCAACCTCTGCTTTATAAAGCCACCCATTAAAAAAAAATATATATATATATATATATATAAAAACAGGCAATTATTTGACAAGTCTTTCCTCAGCTAAGAATGACTTTGACAACAGTTGTCCAGAAAAGGCTTATTTAATATCACAGGAGCAGAGGCCACCTGACATTTTCTCTCCAAAAGAATTCCATCCACATCTTTGTATTTGAAAAATGGAACATTATACAGCCATAAAGTAACAACTCTTTCTTTTTTAAAATATTTATTTATTTATTTATTTGAGAGAGAGAATGAGATAGAGCACAAGATAGAGCACAAGAATGAGATAGAGCACAGGATCATTACCTGAGCCGAAGACAGTCGCTTAACCAACTGAGCCACCCAGGCACCCAAAAGTAACAACTCTTTCTAATGTATAAGTAGACACCATTGAATTAAAAATCCTTTAGTCTGTGTATCAACATATCTATATACCTCAAGTTATACATCAAATGATTATAACTATCAGATTAATTTTGTAACATTTCAGCACCTCAAAGCCCTAAATCATATCAGCAGTAATACCGAAAACAAAGTTCTAAATGAAACCAACTTTCTCAGCAACCCAGAAGGCTTTCTATTAACACTAGCCAAAATGAAGTCAAATCCTGCAATCCCTAGAAACCTTGATTAAAATCCTAGAATTCCAAGAAAATCTATATTGACATAGAACATCTCGTATCACTTTTCCCCATATAAAATCCACTCTTAAAGACTAGAGACCTAGCATATAAACACCTCTTACCGTCTCCAACTAAACAGCTAACACGATTGTCCATTAGAGAAAGTATTTTGGGATTCACAATAGGTGGTAAGAAAGAGTTTGATTATGATTATTTTCCTAGTGTACATGACAAACTTCAAACAAAAGGTCTTTTATGTTCCCTCATACCCAGACATCTCCCATAAAAACAAAGTAGTAAACCTTTTGATAAACTCTCCTGGCATGGTACTGTTCAGTACATTGAAAAGGAGCCTTATTTCACTACTTGTTACATTATTAACCCATATCAAATTCCAAGAACAGCATTCAGGTCACCAATGACTCAAAACTTAATTTGAGATTTAAGGAAACAAAGGGTTTGTAAAATCCACATAAGAGAATTCATTCTATGCAAGATATAGAGTTGAATTACTTATGTTCCACTAATTGCAAAGACACTAAAATTACGCAAGTGGAAAAACTAAATGATTGACATCCCACATAAAGCAGGAGGGAAAGTAGACTGTGGGAAGATGGCAACAGAGCAGGATGACCTTAGGCTTGCCTTGTCCTAGGAATACAACTAGATATCTATGAAATCATACTAAGTACCCCAGAAATCAATCCGAAGACTGGCAGGACAACCTCCATCACTAGACAGAGAAGAAGCCATATCAAAGAAAGTGGGAAGTGCAGAGATGCAGCTTGGGAGAAAAAGGTCATGGACACTGTAATGGGGAGGGAGCTGCAGTTGCAGAGAAGGGTGAGAGACAGACTAAGCACAGAGGGTAGCACATGGAGAAAAATGAACCTCTACGGCAAGTGGCTTGGAACGTGACAGGGTCCAAATTTCATGAGTTCTTGCAACCAGCAGGGCTAAAAGCCTGGAGTCTTAAAGGTCAGCACACTCTGCTCTGGGAGAGCTCAGAGGATCTGGGGGTTGCTATTAGCAAGAAGGAAGGGTAAACAGCCCACAGACATAGAGGGTGGAAATGCCAACCTGAAGAGCACCTGGGGCATACAGTGGGGGAGGTTAGTTGCTCACCTCAGAGGATGTCCCAGAGAGGAAGCATGAAGGGGGAGACCCCTCCAAGAACAAAGGAATGCTTCAGCACCACACAGGGCCACCTGCAGGAACCAGCCAGCACCCACACTCACTATCGAATTGCTTACACCCAAGCCCTGCCCCCATACTCTGGTGGAACTACCCTTCCTGTCACACTTGCCTCAGTCTTGGCCTTAGCAGGACCCTTCTCTCCCAGAAAACTGGCCCAAACCCCCTGCCCACAATGCAACTCCCAATCCAGGAGTTTTTGCACGTCCTGGAAGTCCTCTGTTCTGGTGGCAGCAGAGACAGATCTCATTTCACAAGCAGATCAGAGCATACCTACTTAAAACTTGCCACATTCAGACCAGAGACCAAACGATGCCCACAACATACAAAGAGAGCTTCTGCAGAAGACTGGCCTGAAGGAAAAAACAGCCAGGACACGACAGCAGAGTGCATGAAGCACCCACTGAAGACAACCACAGAAGCACCAGACCCTGGGGAAGAGAGCACACTAAACGGCAGGGCACTACAGGACCTCTTCTTCATAAGGTCATTGCTCTCAAGAACAAGAGAAGCAACGGACTTTCCTAACACAGAGAAACAGGCACAGAGACTTTGACAAAATAAGACAGAGAAACGTCCCAAATGAAAGAACAGGACAAGGCCACAGGAGGAGATCAAAGTGAAACAGATATAAGTAACATGCCTGATGGAGACTTTAAAGCAATGATCATAAGGATACTAACTGGACTTGAGAAAAGAGTGAAAGACATGAGTGAAACCCTTAACAAAGAGATAAAGAATAACAAAGGGCTCAAAAAACAAAATCAGAAACACGCTTGATGGAATGAACAGCACAGTGGAAGAAACAGAGGAACAAATTAATAACCTAGAAGACAGAGTAATGGAAAGAAATCAAGCTGAACAAAAGAGAGAAAAGGAATTATGCAAAATGAGAACAGGTTTAAGGAACTTGGTGATTCCATCAAACATAGTAACATTCATATTATAGGAGACCCCAAAAAAAGAACAGAGAAAAGGGGACAGAGAATATAATTGGAAGAAATAATGGCTGCAACGTTCCCTAATTTGGGGAAGGAAACTGATATCCAGATCCAGGAGGCACAGAGATCTCCCAACAAAATTAACAAAAGCAGATCCACACCAAGACGTATCATAATTTAATATGGCAAAATGTAGTGATACAGAAAAAACACTAAAAACAGCAAGACCAAAGATGACCCATTATATACAAAGGAAAACTCCATAAAGTTATCAGATTTTTCTGCAGCAGGGTTGCAAGCTAGACAGGAGTGGGATGATATATTCAAAGTGCTGAATGGGTAAAACCTGAAGCCAAGAATACTCTATCCAGCAAGGTTAGCATTCAGAAGAAGAGAAACAATTTCCCAAACAAAAACTAAAGGAGTTCATGCCCACTAAAGCAGCTCTGCAAGAAATATTAAAGGGGACTCTGAGTGGAAAGGGAAACCAAGTGACAGTGTATAAAGGTAGGAAACACAAAAGTATTAGTATTTCTGTATTTGTATCATTAGTATTTCTGTATACCTAAAATGTGGGGAGTAAAGAATAGGTTCAAACTTAAAGAACCATCAACTTAATATATACTGCTATATGCATATGTTATATATAAACCTAATGACAATGACAAATCAAAAATCACCAATATACATACATATAAAGTACTATTGGCTTTTAAGAATTTCTTTTATATACATTTATGAAATACTGAAGACCAATCAGACTATTAATGGACACTTAGTGCAACTTTTTATAAAGAAAATAATGCTAAAGTAAGACCCAAACTGCTGTCATCACTGAAATTAAGTTTCCAATATGTTCATATTTTAATTCACAACAGAAAAATGTGTTCCACAACTGGAAACTCCTCATACTTGTGTAAACTGTGAAAAATTTTAAATGTGATGTTATTTTGACAATGTTTTAAATTTTCGAGTCCCATTTTATTCTAATCAGAATTTTTATCAAGATGTTGATCTTTTGTTCTTTGAAACTAGTTTGTCATAACATACTGTGCATAATCACTGTATTTATTTCTAGGACTCTTGCGAACGTGTAGACTGATGTTTACCGCTAAGGGAACGTTTATAAAATAATACTAAATCCAGTATTAGCTGCCTATTTCAGACACTTAATATGTGCAGAGATCCACTGTTACATTTACCACACTGAAGTTTTTTCTTTTGTTGTTTTAAGAATCACCCTCATTGTTGAAAGTAAATGTACTCTTAGGGTGCAGATATTAGCGTTCCAGTAAGCATGTGATTATCTTAAGGTGATGGTAGCGGGAAGATAATCTTGATTCCATTGGGAATCTTAGGTTTTTGTAAATTTATTGGGAAAATAGTTTTTCCTGTACTGCTAAAGTTTCTTTTTGGTAAACAGAATCTTTCTAAAAGAAAAAGCATGAAGGAGAAATTGAGGTGTGCACATATCCTCAAATGACCAGCACTGTATTTGTGAATACTGTGTATCTTGCAATGAACAGTGTGGAAAGCTGTTCATTTTTCAATGTGAAGTAAAAATACTTTCAAGAACTTTAAAAAAATGCAAGGACTAAAAAGAAATCCAAACATACCATTTAAACCAGCAAACAATGAAAGAGAAAATGACAATAAAGGATGAGGGAAAATCTTCAGCAACAAGTAATAAAATGGCAATACATACATATCAATAATTACTTTGAATGTAAAAGTGGACTAAAAGCTCCAATCAAGAAGACATAGAGTGATGGAATGGATAAAACATAAGACTCATCTATATGATGCCTACAGGAGACTCATTTCGGACCTAAACACACCTGCAGAATGAAAGTGAGGGAATGGAGGGGTGCCTGGGTGGCTCAGTTGGTTAAGCATCGGTCTTTGGCTTAGGTCATGATCCCAGGGTCTTGGGATCAAGCCCTGTGTTTGGCTCCCTGCTCAGCAGAGAGTCTGCTTCTCCCTCTCCCTCCCGCTTGTGCTCTAAAATAAAATCCTTAAAAAAAAAAAAAAAAAAGTGAGGGGATGGAGAAACATTTATCATGCAAATGGATGTCAAAAGAAAGCTGGAGTAACAATACCGAAACCAAACAAAATAGACTTTAAAACAAAGACTGTAACAAGAGACAAAAAAGGACACTATATAATAAAGAAGATATAACAACAAGAAGATATAACAATTTTAAGTATTTATGCACCCAACATGGGAGAACCAAAGTAATTAAAAGAGTTAATAACACAAAGGAACTAATCACTAATAATACAGGACTAGGGAACTTTAACACATCAACAGATCATGAAAACAGAAAATCAAGAAAAAATTGACTTTGAATGACACACTGGACCAGATGGATTTAACAGATATATTCAGAACATTCCATCCTAAAACAACAGAATACATTTTTCAACTGCACATGGAACATTCTCCAGAACAGATCACATATTGGGCCACAAGACAAGTCTCAACAAATTAAAAAAGATCCAAGTCTTAGCATGCATCGTTTCTGACCACAACAGCTATGAAACTAGAAGTCATCCACAAGAAAAAAATCCGGAAAGACCACAAAAAACATGAGGGTTAAATAACTTACTACTAAACAATGAATGGGGCAACCAGGAAATGAAATTAAAAAGTACGAGGAAGCTAATGAAAACAATGGCTCAAAACCTTTGGGATGCAGACATATATTAAAGGAGGAGGAGATAAGATGGTGCAAGTAGTAGGGGGACCCTGAGCTTGCCTCATCCCTTGAACACATCTAGATCAGCATCAAATCATTTTGAACTACTAGGAAAATGATCAGAGGATTAAAAAAACAATTGGCACAACCGGAGGGAGAGAACATGGCCAACAGGAGGTCTGGAGACATGAACTGGGGGAGAGAAAAGCCACAGCGCTGTGAAGGGGAGGGAGCCCCCTTCTGTGGAAAGAGGTCAGGGAGGGAGGGAGAACAGTGCACAGGGATCAGGCAAGATGTATTAAAAAAAAAAAAATACCATGATCAAGTGAGATTTATTCTTGGATTGTAAGCATGGTTCAATATTGACAAATCAATGTAACACATCAATAAGAGAAAGAATAAAAACTGTGTGGTCATTTCAATAGACACAGAGAAAGCATTTGACAAAGTACAACATCCATTCAGGATAAAACCCTCAGCAAAGTCGGTTTAGAGGGAACATACCACAACATAATAAAGGCCATCTATGGGGCGCCTGGGTGGCTCAGTCATTAAGTGTCTGCCTTCGGCTCAGGTCATGATCCCAGGGTCCTGGGATCGAGCCCCGCATTGGGCTCCCTGCTCAGTGGGAAGCCTGCTTCTCCCTCTCCCACTCCCCCTGCTTGTGTTCCCTCTCTCACTGTGTCTCTCTCTGTCAAATAAATAAATAAAATCTTTAAACAATAAATAAATAAATAAAGGCCATCTATGAAAAACCCAGTGCTATCATCCTCAATGTTCCCTAAGGTCAGGAACGAGAAAAGAATGTCCATTCTCATCACTTTTAGTTTGTTTTTTTTTGTTTTATTTTGGGTTTGTTTTTTTAAAAGATTTTTCTTATCTTCACACCCAATGTGGGGCTCAAACCCACAATCCTGACATCAAGAGTCACAGGCTTTAATGACTGAGCCAGCCAGATGCCCCTCCCTCTCAACTTTTATTCAACATAGTACTGGAAGTCCTAGCCATAACAATTAGACAAGAAATAAAAGGCATCCAAATCAGTAAGGACAAAGTCAAACTTCCACTACTTGCAGATGACATGATACTATCTACAGAAAACCCAGAGGACTCCACCAAAAAACTGCTTGAAATGATAAGCAAATTCAGTAAAGTTGCAGAGTACAAAATCAATCTACAGAAATCTGTTGCACTTCTCTACACCAATAATGAAGCAGCAGGAAGAAATTAAGAAAACAATCCCATTTATAATTGCACCTAAAATACAAAACCTAGGAATAAGCCTAAAGAGATGAAAGACCTGTACTCTAAAAACTGTAAATCACTAATGATTAAAGAAATTGAACATGATACAAAGAAATGGAAAGACATTCCATACTCATGGATCGAAAGAACACGTATTGTTAAAATGGCTATACTACCCAAAGCAATCTACACATTTAACACAATCCCTATCAAAATACCAAGAGCATTTTTCACAGAACGAGAACAAATAATCCTAAAATTTGTATGGAACCACAAAAGACCCTGAATACCCAAAACAATCTTGAAAAAGAAAAGCAAAGCTGGAGGCATCACAATTCTGGACTTCCAAGTTATATTACAAAGCTGTAGTAATCAAAATGGTATGGTACCGGCACAAAAAGACATACATAGACAAATAGAACAGATTAGAAAATCCAAAATTAAACCCATAATTACATGGCCAATTAATCTTTAACGAAGCAAGAAACAATATCCAATGAGAAAAAGACAGTGTCTTGAACAAATGTTGGGAAAATTGGAGAGCTATCAGCAGGAAAATGAAACTGGACCACTTTCTTACACAATACACAAAAATAAACTCAAAATGGATTACAGACCTGGATGACACGTAAAACCTTAAAAGTCCTAGAAAAGAGCACAGGCAATAATTTCTCTGACATCAACCACAGCAACTTTTCTCTGGACAGATGTCCTGAGGCAAGGGAAACAAAAGCAAAAACAAACTATTGGGACTATATCAAAATAAAAAGCTTCGGCACAGTGAAGGAAGCAATCAATGCAACTAAAAGGCCACTTAAGGAATGAGAGAAGAGATTTCCAAATAACATATCTAATAAAGGGTTATACAAAATATATGAAGAACTCACACAACTCAACATCTCAAAAGCAAATGATTAAAAAATGGGCAAATGAATAAGTATTTCTCCAAAGAAAATATATAGTTGGCCAAAAAAAAAAAGAAAACATATAGTTGGCCAACAGACACATGAAAAGATGCTTATCAAGGAAATGCAAACTGAAACTATAAGGTTATCACTTCACACTTGTCAGAATAGCTAAAATTAACAACACAAACAACAGGTGTCAGTGAGGATGTGGAGAAAAAAAAATCTTCTTACACAGTTGGTGGGGATGCCACTGTAGAAAACAATGTGGAGGTTCCTCAAAAACTTAAAAACAGAACTACCCTACTATCCAGCAATCACACTACTGGGTATTTACCCAAAGAATACAAGAACACTAATACAAAGGGGTGCATGCACCCCTGTTTATAGCAGCATTTCTTACAGTAGCCAAGATAGAGAAGCAGCATGAGTATCCATCAATTGATGAAGATGTGGCATGCATGTAGGCACGCGCGCGCGCGCGCACACACACTCTCTCTCTCTCTCTGGAATATTATTCAGCCATAAAGAATGAAATCTTGCCATTTGGAATGATATGGATGGACCTAAAGAGTATTATGCTAAGTGAAATAAGTCAGGGAAATACCATCTGATTTCACTCGTGTAATTTAAGAAACAATGCACATGAGCAAAAGGGGCAAAAAGAAAAAAAAGACAAACTAAGACACAGACTTAACTATAGAGAACAAACAGATGCTTACCAGAGGGGATGTGGGTAGGATGAAATGGGGGATGGGGTAAATAGAGGTGATGGGGATTAAGGAATGCATCTGTTGTGATGAGCACCGGGTGATTAAAATAAAACTTTTAAAAAAGAGTGAAAGTGAGAGTTAACCTGAAAATACATGTGAGCGACAGTCTCTTTACCTCCAAGTATATAAAGTTAACATTTTCTATCCTCTCTACAACTTAAGTTATTTCTAGTGGTCTTCAGTTTTTCCTTTTAAATTCTCTAGAAAACTGAATACTTTTCTTTCATCGATCACAGAATAAAATCAAACAAGTAGGGCCATAGGTGAAACAATTATAGAAAGAACCCATGAAAAACTAGGAAGACAGACACACAAAATTAGTGGGTTTTTTACATACGTGTCTCAGAAATATGCAGGATGGGCTACTGAGTTCGAGACACAGAGTGAGAGCAAATTAGACAAAACCCACTGCCATGTACAGGAATAAAAATTACTCTCAAGGTTATTAGTATAGTTGTCTTACAAACTGTTCTAGCTAGTATTTCAACTATAGTACTTCTATAATTTGTTGAAATATAGTGATTTATAATGCTATTGCTATGAACACAAGCTCCAATTTGAGTCTTTACTGAATGTTGGTGATTAGCACTTTAGATATTTTACTATTCACAATACAATGAGGTAAACTATAATCTCCATGCTATAAATGAGAAAACTGAAATCAAGTAATCTATTAAACACCATAGAAGTAGTTACATAGATTAATCAAGATTTGACCCCAAAGTCCACATGAATGTCTCATAGCCTAATTACTTGTTTTTATAACTAGGTCCAGATGCACAATTATTTTCCATATTAGATACTGGCCAAGAGCAACTTTTTCCGATACTGAGTCCCCTACTTTAATATTTAAAATCTTTTTTTTTTTTTAAGATTTTATTTATTTGACAGAGAGAGACAGCGAGAGCAGGAACACAAGCAGGGGGAGTGGGAGAGGGAGAAGCAGGCTTCCCGCTGAGCAGGGAGCCCGATGTGGGACTCGATCCCAGGACCCTGGGATCATGACCTGAGCTGAAGGCAGACGCTTAACGACTGAGCCACCCAGGCGCCCTAATATTTAAAATCTTAACGGACTATAGGAAATGTACTGTTGAGGTTTTACCACAAGTATCAGCTATGATGCCATCTGTAACATGGAACAGTGCTCATTGACAATTAGGTACACATTTTGTCCTTCAACTCCCTTAAAAAGGTTAATCATAGAAAATTCAAATTGGGGGGAGTTGTTTGCTTTTAATTTAAGATGCAATATTAAAAACAGAATTTTAGAATACTCAGGTACTCATCACCCAACTTCAATGATTCTTAACATCTTGGACACACATTCAGTTTCCAGATCTGTGTAACAAAATACCACAGACTGAATGCCTTGAAACAGGATTTTTTTTTCTCCCTCATAGTTCTGGAAACTAGAAATAGAAAATTAAAGAAGTGTTGGCAGGACTGGTCCCTACTGCAAGCTCAAAGAGAAGCTGGTCCATGCCTTTCTACCACATTCTGGTGGTTCCCAGCAATCCTTAGTCCCTTGGCTTACAGACATGTCACTCCCATGTCTGCCCCTGTGTTCATCTTTTCAAGATGTTCTCTCCCCTGGAGCTCTTTTTCCTTCTGACAATAGTAGCCATAGGAATTAAGAGCATACTCTACTCCAGTATACCCTCACCTTCATTACATCTGCAACAATCCTATTTCCAAATAAAGTCACATTCTGAGGATCTAAAGAATCAATTTGGGAGAACACTATGCAACTCTGTACAGTATGTCTTTTTTAAGGAAATCAGAAGCCCTTTATATATACCCAAAACAATAATCGAGAGTTCCAGAGATAAACCCCAATCTGAATATGCTAATTTTAGTGAGCATTATGTGCATGTATTTATAGAAAGTTACACTACATATTATACAACTATAAATAGAACTATACTATACAAATCATTTTCCAATTTTTTTGATGTCTGAGATTTACCGATTTTATAGTATTCTACTGTATAAACAGGTCATGCTTTATATTTATTCACTCATCTATTGATAAGTATTTGAGCTGTCTTCCCTTCTTTAACGTTGCAAACAATGTCACAATGGACCTTTCTGTATGGGTTTTCTCGTGCTTGAATTTCTCTAAAGTACACCCTGGAAGTTCAATCTCCAGGTCATAAGGTATAGGCACTAGGCTTCTAGAAACTGAGCAGAATGTTTACAAAGATTTACAACTTAAGCCAGAAGCATGTAAGTCCTCATTCCCCTATACCCTTATTAAAATTTCATTTTTTTTTTTTCAAATTTGCCAAACTGAAAGACAAATGGTAGCTCATTTTAATCTGAATATCCTTGATTACTAGGAATGTTAATCATCTCTTGATTTCGTAGTGGGTTGAATTACTCCAAGATATATCTGACATCCCTGTCAAATCTCCAGAGCTTGTGAATGTTACTTCTGTTGAAAAAAAGTCTCTGCAGATAAAATTAAGGATCTTGAAATGAAGAAATCATCTTCAATTACCAGGTGGGTCCAAATCCAATGACAAGAGTCCTTATGAGACACAGGGAAGATTTGACAGACAGGAAGGTGGCAATATTAAAATGAAGGCAGACTCCGGAGCGACAGGATCAGAAGGCTGAGGAAGACAATGCAAAAGGACACCAAAAAGCAGGAAGCAGCTTTGAAGGAGTCTACCCTAAACCTTTGAGAGACTGGAGACTTGCTTACATCTTGATTTCAGATGTCTAACCTCCCAAACTAGGAGAATAAGTTTATTTTTTTTTAAAGATTTTATTTGGCAGAAAGAGAGCGAGAGAGGGAACACAAGCAGGGGGAGTGGGAGAGGGAGAAGCAGGCTTCCCGCCGAGCAGGGAGCCCGATGAGGGGCTTGATCCCAGGACCCTGAGACCATGACCTGAGCTAAAGGCAGACGCTTAATGACTGAGCCACCCAGGTGCCCTAGGAAAATAAATTTAAGCCAGTTTGTGGCAACTGTTACAGCAGCTACATAAAATTATTACAGTTTATTAACCACTTAGATTTCCTATTCTTTGAATTGTTATTCATATCCTTTACTCATTCTGTTCAGGGACTGTTTGCCTTTTCATACAGATGTACAGGAGTTACATATATTTTAGGTATTAAGCCTATGTTGATTATAGGCTTGTTGTTCGTAATACCATCTGTTTAATCTGGCCCCCTTGTTTAGTCCTATGAAGTATTTCAGCTTTTAAAATTTCACTTCAGTTTGTGCCTTCTTTGCCTTAAAAATCCTGTCATCCTTTGTTTTCTTTCCCTTTTTCCTCAAAGTTCTTGATTTTCGCATTTCTGTATTTAATGTGTAGAATGTATTTGCGCAGAGTGTGAGGGCAGAATCCAGTATTATCTTTAACTTCTATGGGTAACCAATTATCCTAGTAATGTTTATTTATCAGTCCATCATTTCATTAAAAGTTTATAATGCCACTTGTGAAACCTGTTTACATCTACGCATGGGTTTATTTATGACCTATTATGACACTATTAATAGTGAGTGGAGATAAACAAGCCATCTCAGTTACACTCACTTGACCCTGGTAGGGCAAATCTCCCCACGCCTTTTCTCCTCTTCTGCATCATCTTGGCTATTCTTGATCCTTTGGCTTTTCCATATAAGTTTCAGTATCAACTTATCAAGTAATGTAAGACAAAGCAAAATCCTGTTGGAGATTGTCATTGAAATGACTTCCTCACTACATGGATAGGTTAACTGGCAAGTTAGGACATCAAATCCTCCCATTCAGAAACAAGTTCTGTATGTTCATTAATACTTCATAGTATCTCTCCCCTGGGGCCTTGCAGTCAGATTTATATCTAACAGGTACTTTAGGTTTTAATGCTTTTGAGAATTATTTTTTCTTACTGCCATCTTCTGCTAGGTTATTTAACAAAAGTGCTACAGGTTTCTGTATGTCTGTCTAGTTTGCATCCAGCAATCGAAGTCATTAATGTTTTTGTACCTTCTCAATAGCTCATCCCGAAATGGTCTAGGTAGAAAACACAGCACCCACACTTATGAATATTTTACCTTTCCACGTTTAAGGACTCTTTCATATCCGCAGTTACTAGAAGTACATTATAGTAAGGGAGGGTGTAACGGAGGGTAGCATTTCTTGTCTTATTCCTGATTTTCTTTTGAAAACTTCAAGTCTTCATCATTAACTATGATACTTTCTGTAAATTTCTGATATTCAAGAATCTTTTTAGTGCCCATTTTTATCTTGGATATTTTTATCCTGAACACATGTTGAATTGTATTAATGCCATTTGTTATATTAATATAATCATGATCTTTCTCTTATCTTATTAATAGTTTTTCTAATATTGACTCACCCACTCATGATATACAGCACTGAAATTTATTTAATATTTTATTAAGGATTTTTGTATCCATATAAAAAGACTGATGTTGGGGCCCCTGGGTGGCTCAGTTCTTAAGCGTCTGCCTTCAGCTCAGATCATGATGCCAGGGCCCTGGGATCGAGCCTCACATTGGGCTCCCTGATCCACAGGAAGCCTGCTTCTCCCTCTCCCACCCTCCGTGCTTTTGTTCCTGCTCTTGCTATCTGTCAAATAAATAAAATCTTTAAAAAACACAAAAAAGACCGATGTTTAGTTTTCTATTCTTCTATTTTTCAAATATGGTTTGTACAAAGATATACTAGCCTTATCAAAAAAATTCCTTCTAACTTCCAGAACAGTTATTAATAATAACTTCTCTCTCTTCCACTCCCCCTGCTTGTGTTTCCTCTGTCAAAAAAATAAAATCTTAAAAAAAAAAACCCCAACTTAACTCGAATTGTGCTATCTGTGCTTATCTAATTGCGCTTATTCATGCATTTTTTTCATTAATCTTGGTAGCATTTGTCTCATGAGTCTACGATAACTAGACTTCAGTGTTTTACTACCTTTATTTATGTTTACTACTTTCAAGTTTATTCTTTGTGGCTATTATCTACAGAATTAAATACCCAGACTCAGCAATACAGCAGCTACCGGAGGCAACGGTTTATTTAGTGAAGACTCTAGCAGAGACAGAAAAGTAAAAGTTAAACGTTTAAGGAAACAAACAAACAAACAGCCTTGGTTTTAGTGTTCTCAAGATGCTATTCAGTCCATGGCAGATGTTCTGACTTTGACCTGTGAACCTAAACAGTCCCATTAAAAGGTAGAAGTTAACACTCTGAATTTACTAAGTAGGTGGTGGAAGAACCCATCTTCACTTTGAGAATGCCATTTAAGACACTGCTTCCTTCTTAGCAATGATGAATGTCTGTTAGCAGGTTTCAGGATTCTTGAGCTCTTCCATCATATATAAAACCTCCTAACTTGCAAATACCCTTTACCCATCCCCAGGACTAAATAGCATGGGTGTTCTCTCCAGTGACATGACTTACCCTTTAGTAAGCGAACATTATTGGACTGTCCACTGTTACTAGTTAGGATTGATTAGGCCTTATAATCCTGCCTCCTGGAGAAGGTTTGGCTGGTGGAGAAAACCTATGGAAAAACAGCATGAATCCAAATTTGGCTCATCTATAAGCCACACAGGATTTGCCTTGCAATTGTTCTGCCTATACCTCAAAGACATGAAAAGATTCTCTTCCACATACCTATGCCTAGGAAAACACCAGCCTTATTCTAGGCCTGTGTACCAGGGCCACCTGTGTGGCCCACTTGCAGTTCCAACTGAGTGCATGCTCCTTTGAGTAAGGTCTACAGTGTAAATACAGCCCCGCCTCTAAATAAAGAGGTGCTTTCCCATGGACAAAACCAGCTATCCTCACCTGTCATGCTCAAAAAATTCTCCAAAATATAAGGCTTAAAACTTTCACACAACCTGTGAGGAAAAGCAAGTTCTACAACTATAAAACACAAGAAGTACACAACTCTGAAGTAGAAATTCCAATTGTCTACTCTTAGTAATATACCACTGAAGCTTAAAGTCATCCCTGTGACCCTAACAGAGACATTAAGAACAACATGATCATGATCCCACAGATTTTACTAAGGGCCATATATTTCATACACATTTCAACATGAAAATTTTTTTTTTCAAAAGTTTACAATGAATTCATTTGGAGCAAATCTGATCTGAAGCACTGTGAGTCTATTTATAGCCACTCCATGTGGAAGAAAATGTTTAGTTTCTACGTGGAATGCGAACACGCTTTTTATTCTAAGAAAACTTTAAATTTTGACAATCTAACACACGTGTTCTATCTAATTTTTCGATATACCAACAAAATTTGGCACTTAAGGGAAATTTATAATGAACTAAATGGCAAAACAAAGATTTTAAAGTGCAAGTAATCTTTCCTAATATTAACTGTTCTGTACATTTAATATTTTTGAATTCAAGTATGACAGATTCCCAGGTTATTTCCATCTGGCATTATCACTTTTTACCCCTTTGCATTAATTTTCCAAACAGCTTCAAGAATCCAATTAAGAAGTTTTCTCCTCTTCTCAGTTTGCTCCCGCCAAACAAGCAAAATAGGACAGATATTTAGTAGCAATGCCTAAATAACCTGGCAACTTCAAAAATGTATAAATTGAAGGTACAAAACCATTTTATTATTTTTTCTTTTAGAGAGCACACGCATGAGGAGGGGAGAGGAGCAGAGGGAGAGAGAGACTCTTAAGCAGGCTCCACGCCCAGCACAGAGCCTGATGTGGGGCTCGATCTCACAACCCCAAGATCATGACCTGAGCTGAAATCCAGAGTTGGACACTTAACCGACAAGAGCCACCCAGTCATCTCAAAGGTACAAAGACATTTTTAAAAAACATTCTTGTGGATAAGTCTTAATTTTTAAGTGAAAACATTAAATGAGTAAGACCATATAAAAGTTTTCTACACAAATTATAAACATGACATAAAAGTGGCAGAAACTTTCTTCTCCCAATGAGACTACAAATTGGCTAACAGTTAATACTTAGATTTTCCATGTGGAAGTTATCTTATAAATGAAAAATTAATTTTCATACCCTAAAGTTAATAGTAATAATGAAGTAGCTTTAAAATAATGTGTAAACAGTCTACTGCAGAAAATCTTACACAACATTTAGCAACTGAAATCTTACCATCTTTTAGCTCCAAGGGCCTTAAATTTAAGAATGCACCCCGGAAAGAACAATCATTTTACTCATGTAGTAAAATTACTGGGCAGAAAATAATGAAATACTCCTTATCTGTATTATATTCCACATTTTTAAATACACATTTAAGGTTTACTAAGGTAGAAACTTTGTGTAGTTTATGTGACGGTCACTATGCAATTCAATCATTACATTCTTCCTCTGACAACGCCAGCAACTTCATATTCCATGTTCCCCATTATATTCCCACACATCTATAAATCTTCTGCCATGGAAAAATCATGAGAGGATAAGGGAGAAGTGGAAGGACGATGGAGAGAGGAGGGAGGATTGCAGGATGTGAGCAGGGAGCGCAGTCCTACAGGACAGGTAGTGTTCTCTGGATAAGGAAGGTGGCAAGAGCCAACAGGGCAGAGGATAATGAAAAGCAAAATGCACAGGTTATCTTCAGCAACTCCTGTTTCTCTCCCCAATGATGACTAGTCAAGTATGTAAGAGGCAATTTACTGAAATGAGGTGCTATGATTTGAAGGCTTGTGTCCCACCAAATTCCTAAGTTGAAATCCTAGCACCCAATGTGATGGTATTAGGAGGTGGGGCCTTTGGAAGACTTAAGTCCTGGGTGTAGAGCCCTCAATGATGAGATCAGGGCTCTTAGACTTCACGGAGCTCCCTAGCCCCTTCCACTCTGAGGACACAGCAAGAAAGCACCACCTGTGAACCAGGAAGCAGTTCCTCGCCAGCCACCCCACTGTATCTGCCAGAACCATATCTTCGACTTCACAGTCTACAGAACTTCAAGAAATAAGTTTCTGTTTGTTGTTTTAAGTCACCCAGTGTATGGTGTTTTAGTCCATTCAGGCTGCTAGAACAAGACAAAGATAAAAAAAAAAACTGTCAACAAACTGATCAAACATGCAAGCACTATAACGCGACACTGAAAAGAATGAGAACACACTATGGAGCAGAGAAGTGCAACAACCACAGACTCAGTGACAATGAGGGGAGCCAAGGACCTGAACTGTCCACTAGTTTGACAGAGCAGTGAACAGAAGCAAATAAACCTCTTTCTCACACAGAATTTGGCCAGGAATCTAAAGTCAAGGTGCATTTGATCTTGTTTTTATCTCCAACCTGCTGCATTTACAATAATCACTTGCCACTTATTAGTTCAATAGTAAAAAATCTTCAGGGACTCCTACCTGATGCCATCTTAAGTGTAACAATTTTGAAGAGGCTAAGTTTAAAAAAAAAAAAAAAAAAGCAGCAGCCAAGATGCAAATCCCTCTATGTTCTAAGGACTTAGCCTCCTTCGCATACTTGGTGACAGCCATGGGCAAACCAGGGTCTCCAGTGTGGGAAGGAGAGGGGCCAGGAGTCACTTCAGAGGCGGGGGGTGGGGGGGTGGGGGGGGTGGGGCAGGGGCAGAGCTGAGTATACAGAGAGCTCTTTAGAGTGGGTGGAGGAAGTACGGGAAAAGAAGGGGAAGGGAAGGAGAAAGGCAGGCCAAGGGGGTGAAAGAGAAAAGTGCCAGTCTGACTGAGGTGTGCAGCTCTGCATGGAGGGGAGCCAGCAGGGAAGTCTCCCAAACAGCCCTTCTCTCTGCTCCCTAGCTTGTTCAAATCATCTACTTTCTCCATGCTGCAAGGAAATAAGGGGGGGGCAAGTTCACACTGCCCCTCCTCACTCTGAGTGCCCAACTAGAGCACACAGTGAAGCCACTTTTAAAAACAAAGGCTCCCAGGCACAGAAAGAGGGAGGGAAGCTGGCCTCCTTTTCTTCCCAACATGGACAGAACTGACGAGAAGTCTATTTAATGCCTCACCTCTTGAAGGACCTTCATAATCCATCTATAATGTTCACTGCCTTTTTTTTTTTTTAAGATTTTATTTATTTTTCAGAGAGAGAGCATGAGCAGCGGGGAACGGCAGACAGAGGGAGAAGCAGGCTTCCCGCTGAGCAGGGAGCCTGACGTGGGACTCAATCCCAGGACCCCAGGATCACGACCTGAGCCAAAGGCAGATGCTTAACTGACTGAGCCACCCAGGCGTCCCTATAATGATCACTGCTTTAACACCTATCCCTGCTATACTAGATGTGCATATAATTTTACAAGAAAAGCAGCATATAGGGGAATTTAATTCCCATCCTGGCCTATGTGACATAGAAACTTTCAGAACAGAGAAAACTAGTCAAGCTAAAATCCCAGCAGTAATAAAAGATTAAATAGAGTCCAAGCTGACTGAAAAAAAAAATCACATAAGAAATCATCACTTACTGCTTCATCAAAATCATGTGAAGATTAAAGCCCATTGGGTAAGGAAAAATTTCCTTTGCAACTATTTGTTGTAATTTAAAAAGTGAAAACACGTACGTACCATCCCAAAATGGAAAAAAAACTTACTGAAAAAGGAGAGTTCTTGCAATAGAGAACTACAATTACTAAAATGTTTCCTAAACATTATGTTTGAATTTAACAGTTCGCTATTTTCCCCTAATTCTGGAGCACAGGCAGGGCCACTCCATAACCACATGATCAGCGGATACCCAAATGTTGGCTGAAGAGAAATAAAACAAATCGGAGTGTCATGCTGAGGGTGTCTCGCCAACTGGTCAGTGTTAACTGTTTTAGAGACAATAGATGTGTGCCACAGTGTAAACACCATCTCGTTGAATTAAATATAAGTGTATTAACTTCTAAATGTGATTTGAAAGAAAATGTGCAACATGTGGAAACAAAATTAGGAACACACACAGTATTAATGCTGTTAAAATTGTACATGCTTAAATAGACCTTGACATTAAGTGTAAGGTATTATAAAAGTATGTATCACCATCACATGAATGGTGATACATCACATGAATGAATACATCCCAGAAGAACCTCTGGGATCTTCTACTTGGCCCCCTATAAATGATATGCCTCCGGTCCTGTTCTTAAAAGTGAATGATGTTTGATTCTTGACCAGTAACTAGATGTTCCTAAGATTACTGCCACACAAAACCACCCCTAGGAGAAAGCAAGTAGAATTATTACAGCTTTAAATACTATTAGGTGTATCCAAAGGAAGCTTTTTAGTACATCAAAAACAGATACTGGCAGTTTCCTATGGTTCAACTGAAAAGTTACCATTTGAAATGCATTATGTGCCACGCCCTGTGGTAAATTAACATGCTTAATTTTCATAGCTTCATGAGAAATCCACAAAATGTCAACTTTTATGTGCCTAATATTTTCATGTCAAGGTAGGTGCCAGCACATTCAAATCTTCCTGGGTTTGCTCAACAGAGAAGGGAGAACTTTAGAAGAATGCATGTGGTTTCAATCATTCCTACTCCATGCTAGTAAAGTTGGCCAGGATGATTTTAATCATCAACTGCTCCTGCAACCCTCTTTCCCAACAGACTGGACTCTGAGGTCAAGGGACCTTGCCTTATTCATCTTTTATTTCCAGGGCTTAAGACAGTACCTGATTAGCATTTCAATAAATGTTTATCAGATGAGCTATTTAATTCAAAATTGATTAGTGTCTAGATGTTCAGCAGCATATAAGCCATGGTTTCCTGCTCTGAAAGAGCTTTTAATTAGGAAGCAATACACATGATAATATGAATTAAGTGCTGAACCGGCCGCCCTCCCCCCCCACAAAAAAGCCAAGTACTTTTGGGAAAGCAATGCTCCAGGTATAATAATAATAGCTCACATTTAGCACCGTGCTTAGCAATTTAAATTCATTAATTGGTTTAACCATCAACAATCCTGGGAGGTAGGTGCATTATCACTGTTTCACAGATGAATAAAATGAAAGAGCAAGGTTCATTTCCAGGAGTCACATAGTTAAAAGGTGTTAAATCTGCTGTTCCAACACAGAAACAAAACACCATTTTCTTTGCCCGCTTTTACCCCTTGTGCTTTAAACTATTTCCTCTGTGATGAAGCCTTCAAAAGTCCCCATTTTGGTAACAGGAACCTTTTGGCAGTCTAGCAAAGCCTCTGAATCCTTTCCCAGAATAAGGCTTTTAAACACAATTATGAAAATATTTTTAAAAACAAATGTGTGCTACAGTAATTTATGTGCATCTCCAATTCCTCATTAACAAGATGTACTAAAGGATTTTTGTTTGTTTTTATGTTAACCACCATACACTACATCATTAGTTTTTGATGTAGTGTTCCATGATTGTTTGCATATAACACCCAGTGCTCCATTCAGTACGTGCCCTCTTTAATACCCATTACCAGGCTAACCCATCCCCCCACCCCCTCCCCTCTAGGGGATTTAAAAGTACTGTAATTTCAGTGTAGTTCAGGAACTTACCCAGATTTCCAAGATAGCTGCAATCAAATATGTGATATGAAAATACATATATCTTTGAATCCCTGAATTCTACTCCTGAAACCCATGTTGCACCATATGTTAACTAGAATTTACATTAAAAAAAAAATACATGTATTCTGATTAGGGACAAAGCCACAGATATGGCTAGTTCTACTGTACTTTGTTGTGTACATCATGTAAGTAAATGCTAAATTTCAATTAGAGGTTAGTGAAATTAAAGGTATATTTCCCCATCTATGCTCACAGATTCCCTGAATTCTATCCAGATTAAGAACCTCAACTGTAAATCACAACTAATCAGTTTCCCTCTGAAACTGTCTCTTTTAGCATTCTTCATGATCCTTCCTCTAATCACAGCTACGAAAGTTGGGAATGTGTCTTATACCCTTAAAATCTAGTACTTGAGAGCAAGGTAGAAGCTAAGCACCTGGAGGGCACCTGCATAGCCCCTCACACATAGTGGATGGATGAAGGATTACGGGATAAATGTTAACAGCTTCTATATTATCCCTTTGGCTAATAGTAGGTACTTCCTAAGCAGCTTCAATTTTTTTTTCCGAATAGCTGTCCTTTATCAAGACAACAAATGTTATTTCACCAGCTCTACTACTTTTAAATAAAACTCCCATCACAAACCTAGATTTCTATGCAAAAGAATGCTCCTCCCAGTGATCTTCTGAAAATAAGATTCTCCATCCTAGAGGTACCTTTACTGACAAAACCGTTTTTTCAACTGTGAAGTGTGAAACTATGTATATTGTTGGTTTTGTGGGGTACCAAATGAAAACAGGCCTTTTAGTAAGTAAGCACTTTGAAAACAAAAGTCACATAAGCTATACCCAAAATGTACTAAGAAACAGATGATCAACGAATGACTATCTTAGCTAGTCACTGTATTGCATATTTTACCTGTTTAATACCTTACGCTTTAAGAACTCTTTCTATCCATTTTTTAGGACTATGGGAGAGAAAAACTTCGATCAAGGTGAGACCAGCATCCACGGGGACTATGCTAACAAGGAATGGTACATGCGATTCAAAGTCTCGCCCCTAAAACCAGTTGACCAAAAAAAAAAAAAAAAAAGCTTTTTAAGATTTTATTTGACAGAGAGAGAGTGAGAGTGCAGGCAGAGGGAGAGGGAGAAGAAGGGAGCCTGTTGCAGGGCTCGGTCCCAGGACCCTGGGATCACGACCTGAGCCAAAGGTAGACACTTAACGACTAAGCCACCCAGGCACCCCTCAAGAGAGCCTTTTTCATTGAGCCTCTATTTAAAGCTTTTTGTCTGGGGGTGCCTGGGTGGCTCAGTCATTAAGCATCTGCCTTTGGCTCAGGTCGTGATCCCAGAGTCCTTGGATAGAGTCGGGCTCCCTGCTCCGCGGGAAGCCTGCTTCTCCCTCTCCCACTCCCCCCGCTTGTATTCCCTCTCTCGCTGTGTCTCTCTCTGTCAAATAAATAAATAAAATCTTAAAAAAAAAAAAAGGCTCTATTGAGTAAACCTGACAGAACATAAAGCAGAGGAAACACACTCGAATTAAGAGTGATATTCAAACAACCACAAAGTGTGACGACCCTTTCGGGGTCACAAAGTCTCAGGGAAACTATTTACCCCTGAAAACTTTTAGAAACTGAAAAATGCTCCAGGGCGCCTGGGTGGCTCAGTTGGTTAAGCAACTGCCTTCGGCTCAGGTCATGATGCTGGAGTCCCTGGATCGAGTCCCGCATCGGGCTCCCTGCTCGGCAGGGAGTCTGCTTCTCCCTCTGACCCTCCCCCCTCTCATGGGCTCTCTCTCTCTCTCTCAAATAAATAAAATCTTAAAAAAAAAAGAAAAAAAATGCTCCAGGTAATCAAAGAAATTAACTGTAATATTAGGAAGAACTTTGATGTAAAAAACAATCCACATAAGACACAACTTGCCTCATACGGTTTTTCAAAGAAATGTTAATCTTAAAATGATATAAAGTAACAGGAATAAAACGAAGCAAGTTCTCAAAGACACTTAAAGAGCATTTCTCTTATTAATGAAGGAATAAACGTAACAAAATGTGATGTGTAACCCAACAGCTCGCCCATCAGAAAGCCGCGGACGTGTCACTACTCAGATTTTCTTTTTTTTTTTTTAAAGATTTTATTTGTTTGAGAGAGAGAGAGAATGAGAGATAGAAAGCACGAGAGGGAAGAGGGTCAGAGGGAGAAGCAGACTCCCTGCTAAGCAGGAAGCCCGATGTGGGACTCGATCCCGGGACTCCAGGATCATGACCTGAGCCGAAGGCAGTCGCTTAACCAACTGAGCCACCCAGGCGCCCCTCTACTCAGATTTTCTATAACAGTACCGTGGTATTTTTTTCCGGAAGAAGGATATGGCTTTGCTGACTTGGATTTTATCTAAAGAACCAAGAGTGCCCGATAGAGAGCATGATAGTTAGACCAAGATAGGTCTAAATACTTCCTGAATCATGATGTTAGTCCAAGTGTAACAAGACTATGGCACCACTCAAAAATAAGCATCTGGGTGCACAAGAACGTGCACCCTGGGCTTGGGGATTAGAGAACGCTGACCTGAAGTAAGCCACATGTGCTTCTGTTCTTTGTGGCTACCTGGCTTGGATTGAATTTCCAAATCCCTGGCCAAAGTGGAATGCTGCACTAGGTATACTAACCTACAACCTACTGTAAAAATATCATATCCTTGTATGAGAATGTAGATGGAGAAGATTAAGCGTTAATAAAGTCTAACCACGCCCTCTGTCACAAATACGTCATGTAAGTCTGAAAAACCCCATCACGAGTTCTTCTAAAAATATGTGAAAGAGAGGAAAATGCTCAGACTAATTTCCTCAGCTGCCTTCAAGCAACGAAATCCTACTACCTATGGACTACGCCTTCTTCACCACAAAATGGATACCATCAAGGCGGCAGGCAAGTCTACAAAACACACTGACAGGCAGCATACAGCAAGCTCCCCTCAATAGAAACCGGTATCTCAGACATGAAAACACATTTTCCAGATTCTCACAGAATGCTTAATTGAAAATGCCACCCTTAGAATTTAAGAAAATGTGATGTGAAATAAAACCGCTACTATCTAAAACAACAAATACAATGTGATCTGCAGAGCTTTATGCAAATTTAAAACCTCACTTCTCATTACTGGTTACTGGATTTCATCTATGAATGTGCTGACCTTTTTATATACCCTCCTGCACAGGCTGCCAATCTTGGTTTACTCAGCAATCATCAGTTCACTATGAAAAAAACACCCCTTTTCCACGGCATTATTTCGAATTTTAAAGGATTTTGACAGGTCAAACATCCCTTGGAATATGAAAAGTAAATCTTTCTATCCCAAAGTAAAATGATACAGAAATTCTCATGAAAATAGTTAAAAGCAGACCTGCTCAGCCTCTCTCCCTCTAGTTGGCACACACACAAAGTAACACTCAGGCTGTGCCTATTAATTCTAAAAGAGTAATTACATAAAGCAAAACAAAAAAGCATTAAAAGGTTCTCAGTTTTCACAAGCCAAACAAACAACTGCACTTTTTATTAACTGACAATTTTATTAAGGTTAACACAAGGTAGACGGGGATAAAGATCAAGGTCAGAGACTAATCTCTATACTCCAAATATATCCCAATCATCCCACTGATCTTTATTTCCAGGGCTCTCATTCTAGGCCATATGTCACTGTCACCTGGACCACCACAGTAGGCCAGCCCTTGGGTGTATTCCTTTTAAGTAAGCTCTATACCCAATGTGGGGCTTGAACTCACAACCCTGAGATTAAGGGTTGCGTACTCTACTGACTGAGCCAGCCAGGCACCTCTGCACTTAATTTTTAAGTAAATACTAAGAGTTAGGGTATAACGTCAGGGAAGGAAAGTAGGTAAAAGGAAGGATACCAAAGTGATTGCTGGTCCCAGAAAGCTGGAACAGATACCCCAATTTCCATGGGAGAAGCAGGCTGAAGTTCCTTGGGGTTCTGGACTGGGAAAATACAGTTTTGCTTTGTTTTAATATGTGAGTATAAAATTCAAAACTATGGCCCAGAAATTTGTCCTAGAACTGCACTATCAAGCCACATTCCTTTATTTTTTTCATCTTCGAGATGTGAGAGTATACAAGACAAAGAAAGGAAAAGTAGCAAGACACAAACTACTTTTCAGAGACTTGTGCAATTAGAAGCAGTTTGAGATCTCTTCCCCCTTCAGCAGATGAAGAAACAGGTCCACAGCTATGACATGAGTTATACCAACCTTCAGCTATCTACTCACACAGCTACTAATCCAAGAAGGGTGGTAGCTGGAAGGGTGGAAACACGGTGGGAAAGCACGGTCACAAATGGTTTTTGAACAAGAAAATCCAAAGCAGACAAAATGCAGTGCAGTCTCCACTTGGGATGTGAATGTGCCTTTCATTCCACCAGAATAGAAAATGCAGTATTGGAGGTAAGGAAATGTGCAAAATGAGTGACTACAGCATAACAAAGGATTAATAGTCTTCTTGGTCGATAAAGAACACTTATAGATCAGTGTATTTTTTTTTAAAGGTATTTGAGAGCAAGAGATTGAACCAGCATAGGGAGAGAATCTCAAGCAGACTCCCCGCTGAGAAAGAAGCCCCATGCAAGGCTGGATCTCATGACCCTGGGATCATGACTTACACTGAAACCAAGAATCAGATGCTTAACTAACTGAGCCACCCACATACCTCTATAAATCCGTGTTAAAAAAATAAAAAAATATTCAAATGGAAAAATGGACAAACGATATGAATAGGTAATTCATAAAGAAACGAGAATGGCCAATATGGAGTGTTAAAACTTCCCAAAAGCAGGAACAAGACAACCAAATAGTTGGGATTTATTTTATGATAGTACCAGTGTGGAGGGGAAAAAAATGGCACTCTCACTGTTTTAGTTCCATAAATTGATACTACTTTTCTTGAGGGCAATTTAGAAACCTGTATAAAGAGTAAACAATGCTCATTTCAGATCAACCAGTAATACCACTTGCAGAAGTAAATGAGCATGCACCATCATTTCAGCATTTTTGTAGGTAAAAATAGAAAAAGTTTAAATGTCTAACAAGAAGGAAATTAAATAGATTTTTTTTTTTTATCGATGGTCTATCATGCAGCTATTCAAAACCATGTTTATGGAGAACATTTGCTGTTAAAGAATGCTCATGACGTAGTATGCAAAAAAAAAATCAAATGATTCCAGTTTCATATGTACAAAAGAGAAACACTAAACTGTTAAAAGGAGCTGTTTACAGGGTTTGGAATTATAGGGGATATTGGTTTTCTTTTCCTTTTTTTAAATACTGGTTTTTAACAATAGTTTTAGTGTCACGGAACCTGGATTGGATCAGCCGATGGAAGAACCAAGCAGCACTCGGAGATCTTGGAGGATAGGAGGTTTATTTAACGCTGGCGGGCTCAGAGGAGGATGATCTCCAAAGGTCTGAGGCCGGCGCACAAAGGGGGTAATTTATACACTTTTACTTCCATATTATGTGGCACTTTCCGAGGCACTGCAGGCAGGGCAGGAGGGAAAACCCGGAACGGCCCTTGGGCCGGGACTGGGATTCCCCTGCTGGCTGGGTGGGCCACCTTAGAACACACATTTCCCTTATCATTCGGATAGCAAGTTTTCCTCTGTATTCTTTAATTCCCTAACATAAGTATGTATTACTTCTATTTAAAACTGTTCTTTAATAAAGTAGAAATCTTCTGAATCCCAGAATTTAAAAATTCTATGTAATAAAAGGGCCTAAATTAGAGTTCAAAATATTTTAATACTAAATTTTTCATTTTATATGAAATTTGAGAAACACTGAAAAAATTTTTAATTTCAATTTAACTTAGTCTTAAGACTCATTCTGTCTTATTAGCAGGTAGAAAATCTGAAAAGCAAATGGTGATGGTGGGGGTGAGACTAATGACAATACATTTTTGGCAATTTTTTAAACACTGAACACTCCTACAACTCTCATCCAGTCTTCAAAACCAAAAGAACATAAACAAGTAGAAAAAGAAAAATCACACCCTTTCTCAGAAGTTGTGAACAAAGCCAACCCACCACCACCACCACCACTAAACCTTTTAAGTTTGGTATGTTGAAAGCAACTACTAAGCACTTGTATATTCTTTTGGAAATCCCTGAGAAAGGCCATTTACTTTCCCACATATCTGTTATAAATCACACTGTCCTTGTTTATATTTGGATGAAGCCCACTTGATTTTTGTGAAACGAGCAGGTACCTGATGGCAAGAACAAGTTGGAGAGTATTAGGTTGCAGTAAGACCTGTTTCCCCATTCCCAGAATCATCTTAAGTTTCCTAAAGTGAAAAACAAAAAAACCAAATATTTGTAAAATTAATGTCCACTTTATGCCTCCCTCCCGACAGTAAGTTATTTACAGGGGATAAAACACACGCACTCTCTCTCTCTCTCTCTCTCTCACACACACACACACACACACACACACACACACGAAGGGAAAAAAATTTCAATTAAAAAAAAGTACAGCAGAATCTAACAATCATTAGCAACAATAAAATTACCGAGATTATTACTGTTAGCTTTTATTAAGCAGCTACGTATACTACCTGCATTTCTTCTTTTCCTGTTCTGGTCCCTCTGTACCACTGTGGCTGCCTCGTTAGGTGGCTTACATGCTTGGGTCCATTTTTTTTTTTTTTCTAATTATGCTCAACTTTATGGGAACAAAGACTGGTGAAATTTCTCCAAAAACAGACTTCTTTTTCTTAGTACTTTATAGGTTGATATTGAAGCCAAACTTAGGACATCTTACCAAAATGCATGTGATAAAAATTATGTTGTCAAATAAAAATCATTGCCTTCACAATATATATAGCATTCTGCATAGTATTCATGGTAAGTATTTATTAAAACAAAGATACATGAATGCACCCCCAAGACGGCACCACAAAATATTAAAATCCAATCCTGTCATGATCTAGTTGAAAGATATGATCTTTTAAAGTAATGAATGTACCTTGAAGAAATGTTTTAGGTCAAATAACATAAAGGAAAACCTATATTTTAAGTACTATAATTAAGATCCCAGGTATAAAGTAATATAAACCAAGTACCTGAAGTTATAACCAATAAAAAACACACAGGTAACTCTTGTCTTTAGAAAACAGACATTCAACCAAGCGGAAAAGACCATAAAATCATTAAATAGCATTTATGAAACTAAAAAAAAAAAAAAATCAGTAGCCTCAGACTTTGGGAGAATTTGTGTTCCTAGAGTATGAATATATATTGTTTAATCAGTACACACTTACTAGGATTTTTCAGGTCTATCATTAGTTAGAAATGGCCATCACAGCTAAAGGCTACAAAACCTAATAAATGAGAAAATTACTGACAAGATTATTAATGGTTGAAAACAGTTGTATATAGCAAACAAAATATCCCTGAAAAAAGATAGACCTCAAAAGGATGTAAGAAGCCAAAAAAGATCATAGAACTATAGAATACTAAGTTAGAAAGAACACAAAAGCTCAGCCATGCTTCTGAAATATTTGCAGTCTTTGAAGAAACAAACCATGAATGAGAACAGTTACAATCAAAACAAACTCGATACTTTTACAAACAATACTTTCAGGAAAATAGAGTTGTGGAGGAAAATAAAGAAAATACAAAATTTCTACATAGAGAAATAAGTGCCACAATCCTCAATTACTTAGTCAACAAATATTTGCTGAATGCATTTGTGTGCTACACACTGGGGATATAATAACAACTAGGACAAAAATGGCTCCTTCAGGGAACCCCTATTCTAGTAGTTGTAAGTTCTAGTTCAACATGTTTCTCAAAATAGGGTGAATTGAAATCATCCAGATCCAAGTTCAAACTTCAGATGCTCCATCCTCAGGAATTCTGACTCAGTCTTGGGTGGAACCCAAGAAGGTACTTTTCAAAAGCTTTAGTGGAAAGAGAAATTTTAGCTCTATTAATTAGCTAAACAGATTTAGCACCCTTATTTTAGAGATGAAATAGACAAGTCTGTTTAAAGGGTTTATTCTTTTTTAAATTTTTTATTGTTATGTTAATCACCATATATTACATAATTTGTTTTGGTGTAGTGTTCCATGATTCATTGTTTGTTCATAACACCCAGTGCTCCATGCAGAATGTGCCCTCTTTAATACCCATCACCAGGCTAACCCATCCCCCTACCCTCCTCCCCTCCAGAACCCTCAGTTTGTTTTCAGAGTCCATCATCTCTCCTGGTTCGTCCCCCCTCTGACTTACTCCCTTTCATTCTTCCTCTCCTGCTATCTTCTTCTTTTTCTTTTTTCTTAAAATATGTTGCGTTATTTGTTTCAGATCTGTGATTCAACAGTCTTACACAATTCACAGCGCTCACCGTAGCACATATCTTCCCCAATGTCTATCACCCAGCCACCCCATTCCTCCCACCCCCAACCACTCCAGCAACTAAAGGGTTTATTCTAAAGAATGAAATATTTTTCAAAGTGCTTCGCGCACACTACCTGACACAGGTGTATCCAAAACGCAACTAGGAAACAACTATATGAGTCTGAAAATCTAGATTCATATTTAACTCAGATGCTTACTTAATATATAGCACCAGACAAGTCATTTAACATCTGTGAGCATTAGTTTCTGTCTCTAATTTGTGGGTAATATTTGTACTCTTTACCAGAGACACTGGAAGAAAACACTTGCGTATTTTTATTAGGCCACAAAAAATACCATATGAAGTTAAGAGAGACTACCGGCACTGTTAGTTATAGCAAAGTATACAAAACCGTAATCCTAAAATAAAGGGAAAAGACTTATGAGGGGAAAAAAGTTAAGCAAAAAAAAAACTTTTTACCATATTTATCCAACAAAATGTCCTTATTATTCAAGAGTTTAAGTACCAACTGTGTGCCACCTAGAGAGTAACTCCCAAATGTCAACCAGGAATATAGTCTCCATAAACACATTATTAATATCACCAATCTTAACACTGCTTTGAGGGTTGCACAAAGACAAGGTAGACAGAGTCTCAGAAGTAAACACTGGCCAGAAAGACTAGATCACCTAGTCCAACCACCTCTTTAGTTCTTACAACTCTTTCTGTAACAATCCCAACAAATAATCCTCTAATTCCACTGGTTAGAAACCTACCAATTGTAGAACAATCTGAGGAGCTTTGATAAGTAGAGATTCTGAAATTCTGATTCACTAAGTCCAGGGGAGAGTTTCAGGACCTGTTGGGGCAATATGCCTTCCAAGTGATTGTGAAGTGCAGCCAGAATCTAGCCTCCAGGGATGCTGCCCTCACCAGCCAATTCCACATTTGGACAGTGCAATTAATCTGATGTTGGATTGGAATCTTCCCACTTTAGTTTCCATCGTAGTCCTAGTTTACTGTGGGTTCCAAATACAACACAACTTAATCCATCTCCTGATTAAACATCTCCTGTTCCTTCAAATAACCTACATATGATATGTTCCACACCAGATAACCCTAAGTTTGTCCACATTTTAATATATGGCACCCAGAAGAGAATACAATCCTCATGTAGAATACAACGGGGACACTCTTTAATGAAAGTTACAATCTTTCCATCGACACAGCGTAAGCGTGCCTTTTGTGAAAGTGTGGCCATATCACATTAGGTGTTTTATGGTTTTTTTGTTTTTGTTTTTTTTTAAGAGAGAAAAAGTGAACAAGCCTGAGCAGGGGTTAGGGGACGGAGAGAGGGAGAGGGAGAAAATCTTAAGCAGGCTCCATGCCCAGTGTGGAGCCTGATGCAGGGCTCGATCTCACAACCGTGAGAGATCATGACCTAAGCCAAAAATCCGACATTTAACCAAATGAGCTGCCCAGGTGCCCCACATTAAGTTATTTAATAAGCATATTAAAACACAGTTTGGAATATATTTTGGAATAATTTTATATTTATAAATATACATATTTATATTTATACAAGCGGCAGATATATCACTGCAAGCTCCCACACATTCCCCTCATCCAGTTTGTTTTCCTAATGTTAACATGCCCAGTGGCCATAATACATTTACCCAAACCAAAAATGAACTGTTTAATTTTTAAAATTATATCTTTTTACACAAATTACTTTCCTGAACCCCATTTCCTTTTTCCTGAACACAGACTTTTAGCTTTAGCTTTTCTTTCATTACATGATGCTAGTATAGGCCCTTATCAATGCAAGATTTCACCTTGCAAGACTGACTCAAGATGAAATAAAATGTCCTATACTTAAGATTTTTGAGGTCCTATACTTAAGGTATTTTGAGTCAAGATCCAGTTAGATAATATCACTACTGTCATGAGACTCATGCCATTCACATATTTGGTAAGCAAGATGTCTATGCTTTTATACAATTCAACAGGCCAGCTCTTGGGGTAATACAAACCCCCCTTGGGTTGCACGAAGTAACTTCTAAGGCATACCACCAATGAATTACAAATCCAACCAATTATCTGTATATCCAGTTATTCTTCATGCAAAGATATACCCTGTGTGAGGGAATATCTGACCTACTGCATTCTCCATATTTTCTTTTTCCTAGTCTAATATGTTTGCACGTTCTGCTTCTTTTATTTATTATGTTAATCACCATACATTGCATCATTAGTTTTTGATGTAGTGTTCCATGACTCATTGTTTGCATATAACACCCAGTGCTCCATGCAGTATGTGCCCTCTTTAATACCCATCACCAGGCTAACCCATCCCCCCCACTTCCCTCCCCTCTAGAACCCTCAGTTTGTTTCTCAGAGTCCATAGTCTCTCATGGTTCGTCTCCCCCCGATTCCCCCCCCTTCATTTTTCCCTTCCTACTATCTTTTTTTTTTTTAACATATAATGCATGTTCTGCTTCTACAGGTAAAGATTTAAAAAAAAAAATAGATTGTCTACACAATAAGAAGGAATGCATTCCCCCAATGACTCTGAAACGCTTAGGATAAAAAGGAAATTTTCTAAATTTAACATCTACTGGCAACTCACTGAAGCAGTTAATGACCATGTGTGAAAATTGGTGCTCATGGGTAATCCATAGAGAATTCCTGATGAATCACAAACTAAAACCACAACAAATAGCAAGGTGGTACTGGTAGTATTACTCCTCCAAGAAGAAAAAAGAATTCAATTTACCCTACTGAAATTAGTACTAGCCTTAATTTTAAGGCTTAGGGAACAAAATGGCACAAGATAGCAATTTACTATTAAAATCCCGATTAAAAAGGATAATTTAGACATGTGAACCCAAAGATAGCTATACTCAGCTATATCACTGCCAGAAGAATTTTTCTAAACACTTTACTTCTCCTCAAAACATGTCAATAATTTCCAATTCTATTTATCTCTGGAAACCAGGTTGTGGAATTAGTTTTCCAATTGCAAAATATAATTGACAATGCTTTTGGAAAGGTTGCAAACTCACAGCCTTCCTACATTACTAATGAGTTCCTTAAAATGGGAAAGACACTTTTAAAAACTTTTATAAAAAGCATCAAAGTATCAAAAACAAAACTCTTTAAACTTACCTCGTAGTAACTCCGAACTGCATTGCAAAATGCTTCATCAGCCACAATTTGGGTTTCTCCGTTGAGGAAGGCCTGGAACCGGTCTTTCAGTAACTGCAATTGTTGCTTATTAAGCTGTAAGGAAAAGAGGGAATTAGCTGAAACATTAGCCAATCAGAGAAATATAACGATTCTTAAAAATTATTGCTGAAAGTTAACACCTAGAACTAGTTTTATGTTAAAGGAAAAAAAAAAAGCTAAAAAACTACTACTTGTACCATGGCTCAATTTTAAAATGTTTCCAATTCACTTCTCATACTGGGGAATCCTAATACTGCAATGCACTATAAATTTCTACACCAGATGGAGTTCCTGTGTTTACTACCCCAGTCTCCTTTACAGAAGCAGGTAAAATCTAAAATTCAGATGAGAAGTGAACTGTTGTGCAAAATTGCCATTTGTCCTGAACAGAGAGAGCATAGAGGACAAGTATCCTTGGAGATGGGTGAACAACAGCTGCCTTAGATGAAGGATAATAGGAAGGAAGAGCACAGAGTACAGAGGAACCCTGAGAAAGAATCCTCTGGAAAGAACATCTTTTGATGCTAAAAGTTTGGATTCCATGCACATACCTCAATGCTTGAGGTAAGACAGACAACTGATGAGACAAATCCTGAGAACAGAGAGGCAATAGGCAGACAGGGAGTACATGTGTAAGCGCACCAAGGGAAGAGCCGTACACCAGGGGAGGGGAGAGTTCAAGCGCACAGATTCCCTCACCCTGGGTCTGACTGCCATCATTACTACTGAGGGTGGGTGGGACATGAACCATGACTTATCAACCATGTCTTCTGGTCATCAGTCACCAGGGTCAGCTACTTAATTTGTAGGGCTCAGTGCAATGTGAGAATGAGGAGCTCCTTGTTAAAAAATTACGAATTTCAAGATGGTAGACACAGAGCTTTACACCAAGCATGGGCCCTTCTAAGCACGGAGCCCTGTGCAACTGTGCCCCTGAAGTCAGCCCTGACCATGGGGCACAGACTTCACCAGAGGTGGGGCACCGGAGGTCAGGCACCAGTTGGAAAATGCTCAACTGCTGAGAGAACACAGTTTTCCAGATAAAACCACACAATCCCAAGATACCATAAGGAACAGGAAAGGAGTGACCTTTCCATTTCATTTGATCCTCATCCCACTATTGAAGAACTCAATCCAGTTCTGGATTCTACAGAGAGATGGGAAGCATTTGGAAATATGCTGAGGAGAAAATGATGGATTAGGAAAGAAAGACAAACTGGTAGGATTTGGTTTCAAAATGAAGGCTGATACGACCTCAGCTTAAATCTGTTCAAAAGGCTTATTAAAATGCCATTCAAATAGGAGACAAGTGCTTTCCAAAAAAAAAAAAAAAAAAAAAAAAGCGCCCTTCTTTGTTAGATCCAGGAATCTAATAAGACAGTTTGTAGAGAAACTGTTGCTGGTAGTAACAGACTGGAAGAGAATGGTCCTATTGTACCCAGTATAAGAAACCTCTTCCCCTGAGCAGGGATGGAAAAAGACCACTCTGTTTAAGGTTATCTCCTTCATTTTAGGGAAAGCTAAACCGAAATCAAATGCAGAGGCATCACCATATTACACTTTCTGCTTCTGTAATATGGAGAGCGTCAAAGCAGGGACCTTTTGTGTGTATGCACTGGGAAGGCCAATTAAGTCCACGACGTCAGCTCTCTAAGCATGGCTCAGAAAAGGACCAGATGGAGACAGGATGGCAGACAGCTGAGAGCACTTCAGCTGCCAAGCCCGGGAGCTGCTAGGAAGGGCTTCAACCTGAAAACCAAGTGTCCAGGTAACATAATGGACACGGAAAAATGTAGAAATAACAGACTGGAGGGGATCTTACTGAGCCTTTGCCCCATCTCCGTCATTTGATTAAAACAAAAACAAAACAAACAAACAAACAAAACCATAGCTTTCAAAACCTGAAAACCTCAATTTTCTTTCAGCAGACGCACTCTGTTCTTTACAGTGTTTATTTCACCACTGTACCAAGGAGTTAATTTTTGGGGATTATGGCATGGAAAATTCATGAACACCAAGGAGATCTGAGCAAACTAACTTCTTGGAAACTCCCAACAATGCTGGCATAGTTCACAAACGTGCCAGAAGCACCTGGCTAAACACCAGACTTCAACGTTTATATGAACAACAGTTGCTGCAGTTACATTTAAGACCTAAAATGTCAGCCAATATTACAGTGATATATAAGGAGTCAATAAGTACTTTTTAAGTAGAGAGGTCTGTATTTCCACAAAAGATTGGGAGGAAAACAATTGAATTTTAAATCTAGCTGTAGAGATAGCCGTTTAGAATGTAGAGTTCCCTTAATTCTATTTGCATTATCAAAATAAACCATATTTTACATCAACAGAACGACTAATGGAAAAGACCCAAGAATTAGATCCAAATGCACTCAGAAATGTACTAGAAAATACCATTATAGCACAAGTCAGCAGTAAAAGATGGTCTATTCAATCAATGGTGTTAAAGTAACTGGGTAGCCAAGCAGGAAAAAAATTAAATTGTACCATCACACCTACTGTTACATTAAAAGTTTTAATTCACTGGAACTATAAAAAGATGAAACTGTAAAGATACATGAAGAAAAAAATTCCTTTTAATGCTAGTATGTGAAACACCTTTCTAACCATGATCCGAAATCCCCAAGTCATAAATTTAAATGTTAAAAATAAAAATAAATAAATTGTGCATGGCAAAAATACCATAGGCAAAATCATTAGAAAAAGACTAATGAGTAAAAATACATGTGTGTAACTTCCATCTTTAAGAGCTAATTTCCTTAGACGAACCATGAGAGATGATGGACTCTGAAAAACAAACTGAGGGTTCTAGAGGGGAGGGGCGTGGGGGGATGGGTTAGCCTGGTGATGGGTATTAAAGAGAGCACGTTCTGCGTGGAGCACTGGGTGTTATGCACAAACAATGAATCATGGAACACTACATCCAAAACTAATGATGTAATGTATGGTGATTAACATAACACTAAAAAATTTTAAGAAAAGTAAAAAAGAAAAAAAAATGCCATCATGCCAAAAAAAAAAAAAAAGGAGCTAATTTCCAAACATGGATCCCAGACGCTATTAAGAATCTGACCAGTGGGGGCGCCTGGGTGGCTCAGTTGTTAAGCATCTGCCTTCGGCTCAGGTCATGGTCCCAGGCTCCTGGGATCAAGCCCCACATCGGGCTCCCTGCTCAGCGGGGAGCCTGCTTCTCCTTTCCAGCTCCTCCTGCTTGTGTTCCCTCTCTCGCTGTCTCTCTCTGTTAAATGAATAAACTCTTCAAAAAAAAAAAAAAAATCTGACCAGTAAGTCAATATAAAAGTGGACAAAATGGATATACTTAAGCTAGGATAGCAGGCCTAACTTCATTCATAATAAGTAAAATACAAATTAAATCTACATGACAGAGGAAGGATTCTGGGAAGATGGTGGAGTCGTGGAGTCGGAAGCACCAGAAATCTCTCTCCCCCACCTAGATTACAACTGCACTGGCAGTTTCTGCCTGATGTAAATATTTTGGGATTCTGGAGTCGATCGAAGGCTTGCAACTTATAGGGGAAGGCTTGAATGTAAATTGCAGTTAATTTTGGCCAATTTTAGCTTCTAGCACAGTAGCAGCTAGTCATCCCCCACCCCCAAGCTCAGTGGCAGGGGGAAAAAAGAAGCTAATAGCCTAAATTTTCATAAATAGAGGACTAATAAATGCTACATTCAAACAGTGGCAATACTATTAGCTCCATAAAAAGAACAAGTTCCCTTATGTACGGATATAAAAAACATCTTCAAAATATCTGGGCGGAAGGAAGCTAGTTATAGAACAGTAGGTAAAAATAAGCCACCACTCCCATAGAAAAGGGGAAAAATTAGAACACGTATGTGAATTTGTTTCCATATGCAGATGGAAACTATGGAAGAAGGATGGCTGTGGGCACTGGACAGATGGAAAATAAGTGAAAGATTTTTCAACCTATACTGTTATATTCATTTTAGAATTTTAAATCACAGGATTCTTCCCTAAAATTTTAATTTAGATTTAAAATAAGCTACGATGGCAACTTTGCAAATCTTTTAACTCAGTGATTATGACGCATTGCATATAGTTTAGATCTGATCTTCCTGCAGGGAGACTGGACAACAAATGAACTGACTTTTCAATTCTCCGTTCAAGTAGAAGATTTGAACTTGACAGTCCCATTTTTTTTTTTTTTAACATTTAACATTTCAAGGTTGAGCATATCTTTGATACTTAGACCAAAAACAGAACCATAATAGTAATCCTATTCAATATTCTGATCAACGCATAATCTTTACAAAATCCCTATGAAGTCCTCTCTCAGCCTCCCTCTGAGCCTATTAAAATACACACCTTCATTACCTCACAATAAAGCCTATGCTCATTTTCAAGAACTGAAACCTGTTTCCCCTATGACTTTCCTACAATCCTAGTTCTAACACTAAGACAAACCAGAATAAACGTTACTTTCCTTCTTCCACAAAGCAGTTCAGAAACTGGAAGACAGGTGCTGGCTTGTTTGTGAGTCTTCTCCTTTCCAGGATTCACTCTGCCAGTTCCCCAACATCCTAAGGGTATTCTCCAATTTGTTCACAAATTAAGTATTCAACTGTTAAATAAAACTTAGTTACATCTAAGTACAAAAAAGCACATTGAAAGCTATAACATACAAATGAAACTCATTACAATAGTAATGTGCTTCCTAAAATGTGCTGGGTAGACAGGTCCTGATTCTCCTAAGATAGTGTGGCCAACACAGACAAGTGGGAGGGCCTCTTCCCACATTCTAAGCACTATTAATTCACACCAAAAACAAATTAACTCTTCTTGGCAGTCACATCAACTGACTCACTTCGTCCTTATCAACAAAAATTTCTAAAACATTCTTACATGTTTCATTAAGCCACATTTCATCTTGCTAGATCTGGTCTATTGTTCCATTTGATTAATATTTTGTTAGAATTCTAATTCCTTCACCTAATGACAGGTCATTATAAGAAAACTTTAGTTCAGTTTAAGAAACAGGAAACCTGTTATTGCATGGGTTCGTCCAGTTTGACACAATTAACATTCTTTGGGGCAGTTGACTTTATCATGATTTATCCTGTATTTTCGTTTTTCCCCACATACTGTCTCCACACTAGTATGTTTACCAATGAATGCGTAACATTTTTCAAATACAGAGAAAGTTTTAATGTGAAAGTTATCCAATGGGAATTTTTAGAGAGCTTTTTATATGCAACTAAACTGCAGAAACTAGAACATAAACATCCTTGCAAATATCTAAATACAGCCAACAGATTAGCTTTATAAACAAAACACTTCAAATACTGACAGTGAAAGCTAAGTTTTAAGATTCTTGGCTGGCAGGGGTAATTTATCTGTAATAAATAGGAAAAACAATTTTCAAAGTTCAGAGATGTTTTATGTTTCTTAGGTGTTTGGTTTTTTTTTTTTTTTTCGTGTTCAATTTAGATTCTAGCCTTTTCACTCTAAGTCACGATCAACTGAAGACTTAGGCCCGTATCTTGACTAGCAGGAGACCAACCATTTATGATAGTCAGGGGCTCAGGAATCCAGCAAGCACTGCTTGCAAAGCCTGCTCTGGCCTGTGCTCTCCCATCCAGTCTTTACGCTTGTGGTGGGGGTGGGGAGGGGGTGCAGTGTGATACCCGGGTAAGTCAAGGCGATCACAGATTCCACAGCAAAGTACCAGGTGACTAGCGGGTATGGTACCTCCAGGATTGGAGGGTGGGTGACGGTGTGTGCATATACCTCAAAGAGATACTGACAAACATTTTTCAAGGAAGTCAAAGGATTTACTCCAGGCACAGATGGTCTCTGAAATACACAAGCATAGCTTTAATGCCTGTTCATGAGACATAGTAAAAGATTTTAACATGGAAAGACTAAAGCACATTTTCATTTTTCCCTCCTTCACAGTCCGTCAAAACGATCTACATAAAACCATTGGGATAAAATAATCTGTGCATTCCATGTTTCCGAAACAACAAACTTCTCCAAACCGCCTATCAGAACAGGATAACAAAGGGGCTGTGACCATGTCTCATACATGATAAATCCTGTGGAAGGCATTGCTATTAGTAGTTTCCTACCCAAATAACTTCTCTTGCGCTTTTTTGTAACAGATATCTCGGATACGCCTATCTGAGACTACAAATACCAGCCTTACCTGGTTATTTCCACGTTAACGCCTAGGAGGGTAGGGGGATGGGTTAGCCTGGTGATGGGTATTAAAAAGGGCACATTCTGCATGGAGCACTGGGTGTTATGAACAAACAATGAATAATGGAACACTACACCAAAACAAATGATGTAATACATGGTGATTAACATAACAATAAAAAATTAAAAAAAAAAGCGAAAGTGTGTGTGACTTGCAGGAAACTCTAAAAGGTAGATGAAAATCCAACACTTTTAACGCTTTCCTCCTCTAAGCTGGAATCTGAGGTGTTTTCTAGAATGCTCAGGTCGGCCCATAAAGATGGTATAAGATAGAGCCTGATGTCCTTCTCAATGGGGAGCAGCCATTGTAACCCTGGACCAACTACGCCCCCCAATTTCTTTTACATAAAAAGAGAAATAAACCTATATATAGATCACTCTTAATTGGGGCCTATTACTGACCAAACTGAATCCTAATGCATACAAATCCCAATGAGGTACCCAACCAAGGAGAAAATGCCATATATTACTACCATTCCTTGCTGGTAAGGTTATTTTAATTATGAGATAAAACATTCATTCCATAAGTTACTTTATATGAAAAACACTTTATCCAGTAAACTTGCCCCAATGAACAGTGAACCCCAGAATTTATTTTGGCAGACTGAATTCTATTGTCCCACAGTACTGAAAGTGGGGATGAAAAAGCCCCAAATTTCCAACCTCTACTTGAACATTTTATAATGAAATATATACTGTGATGAGTACAGAACAACAAAATCCCACTGTGTATCATAAACAAATGGGCTCCAGGCTAGGCTTACTCAGTCACTAAGTGAACTACACGTCTATCCATATTCTCAATGGCCTCCTAGTCAAATTCAAGCCTCAGCAAGATTACATGCCGTTATGTGATTGGGGGGTAGGGGAGGGAACCTGCTGGTGAATACTTTAACTAGGAATGTTCAATCCATGAATTCTATCAATTTCCTTGCTACACTGTACTAAACACATTCCACACATGTCCATCAAATCTTCCTTAAGCTGCTATAGATAAAGTGTTTATCTACATTTTTTAAATGAAGAAATTAAGCTCAAAGAAGATAGGCACCTTGTGTAACTTCACACCTGGTAAGAGCCAGGGAAAGAATCTAAACCAGTATCCTGATCTAAAGCCTAGAAATATTCTGGGGCGCCTGGATAGCTCAGTTGGTTGAGCGACTGCCTTCGGCTCAGGTCATGATCCTGGAGTCCAGGGATCGAGTCCCCGCGTCGGGCTCCCTACTCAGCAGGGAGTCTGCTTCTCCCTCTGACCCTCCCCTCTCTCATGCTCTCTCTCTCCCTCTCTCTTTCAAATAAATTAAAAAAAAAAAAAAAAAAGCAGCAGCAGCCTGGCTAAAGCCTATATTCTTTCTCTTCACCATACTATTGTTTCCCTCATGGTCACTCTCTCCTCCACCCCCACCCCAGTAAGAGGTGTTTGTCACCATCTGATGTGTCATAGAGATTGTATATTTTGCTTTTTACATGTCCCCACTAGAATAAAATTTGCATCAGGATTAGAACATGATTTTTAGCTCATAGAATATGCTCAATTTTTTTTAAAGAATGAAAAAGTGGGCAAAGGAACAAATGGAAGGCCAGTTGCTATGAAACTATTCCTTACTAGCATAGCGACATCTTCCACTCATACTCACCTACCCCCACAAAAAAGTTGGTCTAGCATGCAATTATAAAACCTCAAGATTACCTCAATCCACCACAATGTATCAGAAAACAGCTATCAGATATGTTCACCTATTTCATCGACAAGGTTATAGGTGACAAATGGGGCAGTAATGAAGAGCACGGCCTCTGGTGTCAGACCACCTTTGTCAGTTTCCAGGATCCCCCAACAATTTGTAGGGTCTTCAGGCCACTTAACCTCCATGTCTCCATCCAGTTCCCTATCTAAACAATGATGATAGTAATAACATACAATTTAATAAGGCTGTTGTCAGTACTATAATAGGGGGAAAAGTGTTTAACACATTAAATGCTTTGTAACTGCCGTTTTAGAAATACATGGTGAAACAAGCAAACAAAAAAAACATGGTGATTTTATTTCCAAAACTGCAGAAGTCAGAGACAAAAACCAATCTTAAGATGGATGCAGATGGACAATTAACGATAAACTGCCCAGAGCTAGGCTGTCCAGTACATAACCATGCCTGACCACCACGCACTTGAAACGTGGCTAGTCCAAGGTGACATGTGCTCAAAGTCTAACATACCAAATTTCAAATACTCAGTACAACAAAAAATACACAGCATCTCACTAATACTTAAATACTGGTTATATGTTGAAAAACATTTTGTATATATAGGGTAAATTATTAAAATGATTTTCATCTGTGACTAATACTTAAATATTGGTTATATACTAAAAACATTTTGTATATACAGGGTAAATTATTAAAACGTCTTTCATCTGTTTTTAAAAGGTCACTAGAAAATTTTAAATTACTTACATGGCTCAGATTTCAATTGGATGGCAGTGGCAGAGAGAAATGTGATGGTCAAACGGCCACTGAAGGCAGATGAACAGGGTCATGCTACATCCTGCCCAACAGGTGTGGCCTCGCTCACAGCAATATGACCCACGGTCTATAGCTTGTAGCCAAGTCCTATGGTAGGACTGATTTCAGGAGAAACTGAACAAGAGCCAAAAGGCAATACCTAAGTATTAACCTAGTGTTTTCCATTGCCAGAGAGAGTGAAGTGGGTATTATTAGTCTCACGGTATGGATGAGAAAAGAGGCTTAGAGGTCAAGGTACAAAACTAGTTAGGTCATAAGACCAAGATCCTAAGCTAGGCATCCTCAATCCAAGGCCATGGTTTTTACCCTCTCATTACATGCTGCCTATCCCACTGACATGTTATTTGACAGTCTTCATTCAGTTTAATCTTACAAGAGAGAATCCGGTCAAGTGTGGAACAGTTATTCAATAGGACTGTTTCATGTTCCTGAACATGAATATAGGTTGAGAGCAAACTGGCAAATCTTCTCATTATCCTCCAACAATCTGCTTTAAGCCCTTCTTATTCATTCCAGCATCAGCTTCATCCACTACTCAGAATGAGATGGACCTATGAAGGCCTTTTTAATGGTCCCAACTAATAAGCTCATCAAAAGCAAATAAAAATTATCACACTTGGTTTGTATCCGTCCACTTGACTAGAGCTGGTAAAAAAACTGTTTCTCAGTAGGTCTGTGGAAGTGTTTCTAGAAGAGATTAGCACTTTATTCAGTAGACTGAATAAAGAGATCCACTCTCACCAATATAGGCCGGCATCATCTAATTCATTGAAGGCCCCAACAGAAAAAAGCTAATCAAAGGTGACTTCTCACTCTCCTTGAGCTGTGACATTCATCTTTCCCACCCTTGGACATCAGAGCTCCTGGTTCTTGGGCCTTTGGACTCAGACTGAATTATACCAGCTTTCTGGGTTCTCCAGCTTGCAGAGGGGAGACTGTGGGACTTCTCAGCCTCCCTAACCATGTGAGTCAATTCCTGTAATAATCTCTTAGATCTGTACCCTATTCGTTCTATTTCTCTACAGAACCCTGACGAATACACCAACGATCATATATAACAGTCTTAGCAATCTGTTGCCATCAAGCAAGTCAGAGAGGACTATGGGTGTACAAACCTTCTGAGGCATTCTGAGATGTTCTTACTGCCATCAAGATTCACCCTCTCCTCCATTAAGATCTGACAAAAATCACTAAGGCTTCCCAAAAAAGTCATCTTGGAGATGAACGATGTTAAAAAAAAAAAAAAAAAAAAAAGGCAGGAACTAGGAAGCAGTCAGCACACATTCTGCCACCTCACCACTTGCAAAGTCAGAAGCAGCAGTGTGTCATAAGCCAAAGGTAGTAGAGTCCCAGCTTCCTACAAACCTGATAGCTCATGTCAAGGTAGGTAAGAGGATTGCCCTTTTGAAACAATAGGACTTTCCCTTGATTACCCTTAATAAATGTGTAATTTAATACCTAGTAATAGGTAATACTACTTGACCACTCACCACACAGTAAGTACATTTCTAACCTCTTTACAAGGATTATTCTAAGCCCCCATGAGTTAGGTTCCTTATGTCAAATCTGAAGCTAAGACCAGGTAAGTTAAGGAAGTGGTCCAGTTCACCTAACTTGGAGGCAGACCCAGGTACATCTGACTAGCACACTCTTAGCCACTGGCTACCTTTGGGGTTCCTTCTTGAGCCAAACATTCTCCACACCCAGGTCAAGACACAGGACCATCAGAGCCTAGCAAAACTCCTTAGATTTCCTTTCTTCCTTTATAAAGTAACCCAAATGAAACCTCTAAGAAACCTCCTTCCACCTGCTCCCCTCAAATGAAGTCATCCCGTTCTGTGTGTCACTTATACCCCTCATACTCTGGCATTTGCCTAACAGGACTTTCTCCTTACTAAAGTACATGTTCCTTACACAGGGATGCCAGTCATCTAGATGGCCTCACTCCCACTTAGTATTTGCTGATATGAAGTCATCCAGAGTGGGAGAAAATCTAAAGTGGAAGAGGGTATCACCAGGCATTATGGCTTTTCTGGGCAGGTACCCTGTCCTAACCACTGGCAAAAGACACCAACAGTAACATAACTGAGTGAGGAGTTGGGAAGAAACAGTCTTGAAATTCCAAGATAGACTGTGTGCTAAGTTCATGACCAGATTCAGTGAGGCCTAAGAAACAGCCAAGGATTTCTTTGCTGAGCTGCAGTGTGACTAGTTCTGTTTTGCAGATGATATTGTTCTCCGGCAGGAAGAACTTTGTGCCTCGGTGCCATCTGGTATTTCATGGCAAAGTTCCGTATGCTGAAGACACAGTGATTTTATATTCATCACAAAGAATTTGGACAGACCAGCAACACACAACTGTGAACTTGTCTAAAAGCTTAAACATGCTGACCAGCTCCAAGCCACACAATGGCCTTTTCCAGGAGCTAATAAGTGCTCCGGGATTTCTTCTGCAAGAAAATATGATCTCTATTTGCTTTCTTCAGAAATGTTTTAAGTTTTTGCTTTCCTTCTAAAGCAGATACATCATGGGTGAGAAATGGCTGTCTATAAAAAGGGGAAAGGAAATCTCAGCTTGCCATCTTTGTTGACCCATCCCTCTGACACACACAGTGGCAGACTCTCATGAGAGAGCATCTACCTTACTCCTCTAATTTGGTTTGAGTGCACTGGACTGAAAGTTACAAAAGGTCCAACTCAAAAGGGCCTATTAAACAATAAATGGGTTTACTGGCATATCTCAAGAAAAGAGGGCTCCAGATCAGTTAATTCAGTTGCTCAATGAAGTTATCAAGGATCCAGGCCTTTTCTATCTGTAAATATCCTTCATGTGCTGGTTTGTCCTCAGTTTCCCTGCCTCCAAAGAAACCCATATTAACTCCATCAAAGCATCCTGTCACAAAAACCAAAGATTAAAGTACTTTTACTCCAAAAAGGGGTAGAGTGAGGAAACTTCCCCAGAATCAGCACACCCCTACATGTAGGATTTCTCTCCTACATGTTACTATCCAGAAAGGATTCATGGGTCCATTCCTAAAGAAATCCCTGAAGTTGAGAAAAGACAGTCATGACTGACGAGTCAAGGGTCACCGTAGAGATTCGAGAGGAATCCAGCCAGTCCCGCACAATGGCGGTCTGGTATCCGAATACATACAAAAGTCTGGTTAAGGAAGAACTGTAGCTAGAGAAGGACTATTATGTAGGCAAACTAGCAGTGCTACTCTGTCCTGACCTTGCCAATAAGGAGGCTTGACCTGGAAAACTGCACTGAAGAAATAAAGATTAATGTTTCCTAATGCCTAACAATGTTTCCCTAACAAATAAAATTCTAGCCTGTATCTAAAACAGAAATCTTAGCTGCAACAACTTTTAAGAATTCAAATGAATTAACTCATGTTTACTACTGCACAGATCACACTATCCCTTTGAAGGGAATTGTTTACTTCCTTCTTTAACCTAACAAAAGTTTAGCTAGCAAAAAAATGCTAGGATACCTCCGCAATGTCATGGCATAACATCTGCATCAGCAAATTCAAGGATTTGTGAAGATTAGACAGATAAAAGTCCTCCTTCAAGATTAACATTAAAAGAAGTGAATACTTAGACTAGAATGACAAATATTTGCTTTAGATTTTTAGATTCTAAAAGCAATGCTCAATCCTGTATAAAATACTGCTGGTAAGTAAAGGCACTTGTACACAAAGTGAGGTCAAACCAGACTACATAAACATTTCCCCACTAAGAAAAAGCAAATAGTTTATTCTGTCAACTACAAAGCTAGCTTTCAAGTAACTGAAAACAAAATAAGGTATTTTAAAATACAGCCTGCTTCTAGCTAATTTAGTTGAATGGCTACTTTTTGCTACACTGGGGAGTCTAAGCAGGATACTAAGCAGGATACCACCGCCTCCTTTTACACCAGTGGGCTTCCAGGTAAGGCTGCCAGATACAGGCTGTCCCAATAAATTTGAATTTCAGATAAGCAATGGATAATGATAAAATACTTAGGCTAACCATGTATTTGGGGTAGTTTTTAGTGTTAAGTATGTCATATGAAATACATGGGCTACACTTATGCTAAACATTATCTACTGTTTACCTAAAATTCTCATGTAACTGGGTATCCTACACTTCTATTTGTATTCTACCTTCTGACTCACTAAGGCTTTGAGAACATCTTCTCTTTGTTCTCTGCATTGTCTTGTGTTTCTCTGCCTCTTAGGACCTGACAACGTGTCACAGTTAAAAGTCACTTCCAAATCCTTTATCTTTTCAGTGTTATCTGAAAAGGAAGCTCAAAAGGAAATTTTTCACAACACAACTCAATATGCTGTGCAAGACAAAAACTGGACAAATGTAGATCCCACTAAGAGGCAAGTGTGATCGCCTTTTTTTTTAAAGATTTTATTTTTATTTGACAGAGAGAGAGACAGCCAGAGAGGGAACACAAGCAGGGGGAGCAGGAGAGGGAGAAGCAGGCTTCCCGCAGAACGGGGAGCCTGATGCGGGGCTCGATCCCAGGACCCTGGGATCATGACTTGAGCTGAAGGCAGACGCTCAATGACTGAGCCACCCAAGTGCCCCAAGTGTGATCGCTTTTAAAAGAATGTTAAAGCCAGTGAGTTTCTCAAACCTGGCTCATCACAATCTTTGAAACTTTTTAGAAAGGCAGATACTAAAGACCTACTATGTCAGAGTTCTGAATACAGTAACCTGGAAAGCTATTCAATTAAATTCTGGAGGGTCTGATGTTCAGCTAGGTTAGAGGATTGCTGCATCTGGTACCCATGAGTTAAGACATCTACCCAACTAAACCAAATGTAGAGAGGCATCATTGATTTCGGTTTATTTACAGAGCATAGTATTTAGTAAAAAATCCAAATTGTGGAGTTGAAGCTAACAAAATGGAAAAACAGAAGCATGATACACAGGACTAAAAAGCAACTTTTAGATTTTTACTCATGAGAAATAAAGGAGATTTGTCTTCTGGTTACTGTAATTATGAGCCATATTTTAAGATACAGGAACTTAAGTCTGAAATCTTGTCTGCTTGGAGAGCACATACCATATAAATGGCTTATATATGAAGAAACTTCTCATTAGACATAATGATACAGGATATTTCCAGGGCATGGGGAATTAACATACAGAACCCATGAGGTTCGGCCACCTCCTCTACTGAGGCAGAAGTCTCAGCACACATAGTGTGGTAGAAGTTAGAAACTTGCCCAGAAAAATTAGTCCTCACATATGTAACTTTAACATGTCTGAATCTTGTAGAAGATGTTGACTTTATATACCAAACCTACAAGTTAAAAACCAAACAACATACAGAATGCCAGACATACTGTAAGCAATTAAAGTAATTCAAATAAACATGGAAAGACTTGGGCCACACAGAAATTCCAAATGCAACAAAAATGACAGGGATGGAGAAGGGTCACTGTGTAGTACCACTCATTGGTAACCACATGTCCTATATATTGCCACATAACACATCTGTCTTAAGAGGAAACCTACACTAGAGCGAAGGCATGAAAATAAAGGCTGCTGAACAGTGAAGTGCCATGTAATTGAGGCCACAGCATTTGCATTTTGGTCCTAAAACTGTCTCTTAGGACTGCCTTTGGCTCTACTCCATCTACTGCCCACCTAAAGACCTAGAGCCAAGCCAACTAGAAGAGTCTTATTTACTCTTCGTTAATGTTTAGGACTATTATCAGTTCCATTTTATAGGAGAAAATTTAGATTCACAAAGCAGATGTCCCAGAAAACTCAAGATAACTCGAAAGGGATTCAAAATGCTAAAAACTGAAAGATAATCTAGGATGTGAATATATAGAACAGAAAACTTAAATATTTTGGGCTAAAGTACATCTGAATTTTTTTTTTCATTTTGGAAGACATTCCAGTGTTAGTTTCTGTTTAGTTTCTCACAAAAAAATTCTATGAACAAACCCTACTTATGCTGTATCTATTGACATTGCTAAATTACAATACCATCCAAATTACTTTTGTAGCAAAGAGTAGCACATTCTCATGCTTTCTGAAATAGTTTTCTGAAGTCCTGAGTAGTATAAATTCTTGAAATGTTCCTGGATATTACAGCAAAATTTGGCTACAAGACAGAATTATAAACATCAATATAAAAATTAAAACAGTAACAATTTAAAATATAATTTAGCATTACAGTCACTAGTATATTACAAGGAATTACATAAAGTAGCTAAAATGAAAAAACATTGGGTAAGTTTTATACAACTCAAAAGGCTTCCATGTGACAGTTCTGTGATTTGTCACATCTTCCTAAACATTACTCACCTACCCTACCTTTGCCTACTAAAATGTCTGGCATTCTATAATGACAAATTCTTTGGGTTATAATATTGTTTCCAGAACCTCTGCCTTGTTAAAAGTTCCTGGAGTAGTATTAAAACCCATTAGTTCTTTAAAATGCAAATGGAAATTGATTTGTATCTTGAAAAAAAAATAATAAAATGCATGGCAGCTTAACATTAGTTCACTAAGCCAACAGCCTTCTCCTAAAGGATAGGGCACCAATAATTTTCCCTCCTAATTAGGAATTGAGCCAGCAGAGGAAAAGGAGAAGGAAGAAGGGAGAGAGAGCAGACAAGGCTGTGGGGAGGAAGGGATAGGAGAATGAATAGGAAAGAATATGATTACTGAAACTGCAACTTCTACTCCCCAAAAGGAGTTAACCCGACAAAGTGCCCAGTGGATTTTCTGGTCGTTGATCACTTAGTCCACAGCCCTTGCGGAAAAAATTACTTGTCAATGCTATCAACTGGTACCTAGAAATTAGTCTCTTATTAATATACATCTTAAAAGCACGTTTTTTAAATACAATCTTGTAGGGCATGATTAAGTCAAAACTAACTTTTCTAAGGAAAGGAGATGCACTTTATGCTACATACATATGCAGCACAAAAATTCATTCTCACATTCATTGTTTAAGGCTAAAGACGTACATATCACTTCTCAATTACTACATTGTCCTAAAGTTTTCTAAATGCACACAAACAGGAAACTTTAAAGCCATAACTGCCTCAACTTTTATTTTAAAAAGGCTCTTAGTATTTAATGTTTCTTCAAATATTCAGTAACTCAGTTCAACAAATATTCAAGAACCTGTCGCATACCAAGTACTGTGATGAACATGGGGATAAGAAGAAATAAGCCTACCTTCAAAGAGTGTAGTGATATTTTGGGAAAAATACATCTTTGTTCCAGTATTTTGTAAAATAAACTATGATGCTTCAAAATACAGTTGCGATTTAAGGAAATTTTCTTCCCGTGATCTTGGTTTGTAAAAGAGTACACTTTACTTAACAGCTATGACTGCCAAAGATAGGACTAATTTAGAGCACACTCAATTATATACATATTAACACATAAATGCATATGCATACGTGCAGAATATACACATACTCCCCCTACCCACTCACGGGAGGGTTGGTTGAGCATACACCTGTAAAATATTTAGTTTTCATTCTGTTTAACTTGCTTTTGTATTTCACAATTTTTCCTACTAACCTAGAAAGTAGCATTGGTGATCATTACTACTACCACTCCTATTACTGTCTTTGTGTGAACTTCATCAACTGTTTACAAATTTATCTACTATTGCTTTTGTTCTATTAGTTAACCCAAGTCCGACTCTTGAAGGAATTTGGTGATTTGGAAAAATGTTCAATTCATGCAATTTGACTGAAAGGATTAAGGGCCTGTAGAACTTCAAAAATAGGTATTATTTCTAATTTTTTATTTTATGAACAGCTACATTTGTGTGAGTTCCTAATTTTCAATTGTTGAGTGAAAGGACATTTGTGTCTCAGTATTTCCTAAACCTATTTTTAAATTTTTGTGTAGTCTTACTTAACATTCTTTAAGCAGGCAATCTTACACTTTTTTTTTTTTTTTTTGGATTAAGTCTCCAACTTCAAAATAGCTCAGTCTCCTTTAGATCTAAGTAAAAATTTTTTACGGATGTCTTTGCACTAAAATGGGCAACATTTTTTTTTCCTTTTTAATTTAGAATACCTTCAGATAATAGTGACAACTAAAAAGGTTTGACACTAACTAGGCAGTATGAGGATCATACTAGATCTGGATTTGTGTTTTCCGGTAATTCTTTTCTGCAGTCTGTTTTATTTCATTGTAAACATTAGCAAGTTAAGCAAAAGTACTACACAAACCATGCTGATACTTCCCCATAAATACATCCATGTTAAACATTAAAAAGTGAAGAATTTTTTAATCTTTGAAAATTTATGAGCTAGTTGACAAGTGTATCAAACTGGACTCAAGAGCTCAAGCTCATGCAATTAAAAGCCAAAGCATCTCACATAAACTGCAAAATCACATAGTTACATGTTAACATTAAACTGCATATGGGATGAGTGAAGCAAAGGATACTGAAAAGGTGTCATTTGTCAAAATTCTTAGTGATGAAGAGGTCAGAGGACAGACACAATTCCAAAGATTAAAAAGAATTTTCATTACATATTAATGAATCTGCAGCTGTTTAAATGGTCTCATTTACCTAAAATTCCAGAACAGTCATGCTTAGAAGGACACTATTTGTTTTGTAGAGAAATCCCCTAACAAACTACTAAGGATGAAATATCCTCTGTGGCAGAAGAAAAGAGAGAAACAAGACATTACACAAACAAGGCCGGTGTTTATGCTCTGCACTGACGGAAATATATGAAGGCTTCACCATCAAGAGTATATCCTGGAAACACTGCAATTTAATTAACACATCATTTTCTTCCAAAGAACCCTTCCTATAGAAGTTTGCCTGGATTCCACATTCAATTATGTTAACAAAATGGTGAAGATAATCCAAGCTGCTACTGTCCCATCTGTTTTCAGCATGTATGTGAACCAACAGGATCAGACCATCATTTGTTATTGTTTCCTACCACAGCACCCTGATGGCACAGAAAAGTTTGTCTTTAAAAAAAAAAATCACCTTTTAGTTTCCTTGCAGATTTGTTGTTGGATAGTTACTGGCTTCGAAAGGTGGCTGACACTGGAGCACCAGAATGAACGAATCAAAAATTACATGGACTCTATGATTATATATTAATATGTACTGACAAAGCTGACAGATTCAAAACAACTCAACTTCAGAAAAGTGAGGTTAAAACAAGTCACTAGCACTGTTTAGCTGGTATTATCATTTGTGTTGTGTCCTAATACTGCAGATCATCTAATTATGCATAAGCATTTTGAAATTCTTGCTATAAGTTCAATCTGAAATTCCTTTATATTACAAAAGTATATCTACCACATTTATTAAGAGATGCTACATTTAAAGAATATTTATACCCTTAATAATTGATTTTCAAATCCCAGGTCATAGTCATTCATCATAAAAAAAAATGTCCTGAACTGTCCCTTACAGATATCCTTATACCCTCTAGTTTGCACCCCACAATGCAGCATACAGAACTGTTATATTGCACAACTCCAGGATGGGTATCTTTTATGTTGAGTAAATGTGAATGGCACTTCCTAAAATTCTTCTAACAAGGCAGCCCTTGGTCATACGCATAATGACTACTGTTAGTGAGCTCCAGCTAAGTGAGAAACCTCTGAAATATGGCCAAAAGGTGATGTTTCAAACACTGCTAATCAGCTTCTGTTAACTTAAGTTGGGCATATTTTTCAAAGTGCTCCTTATTATAAAATGTGGCAATAGAGAGGATGGAAATACCTTTGGTTGAGGCTCATTTGACCCAACCCAAAAACCTAGGTTTCTGGGCTAGATGGTTTGTAGTAATTTATGTTACAAACGTAGTCAGTCCTGACATTCATGTCCTGAATACTGGCTGAAATTTGAAAAATTAAACAATACTCTGACATAACATTCCCTCTTGGACATTCAATCTCTAGTTGAATTAAAAGACTAGCAGATCACTACATTTGTATCTTTGGGGTAAATACCTAGTAATGATCCAAAGGGGCACCTGCACCCCAAAGTTCATAGCAACAATGTCCACAACAGCCAAACTGTGGAAAGAGCTGAGATGTCCATTGACAGATGAATGGATAAAGATGATGTGGATTTTATACACACACACACACACACACACACACACAGGAATACTACTCAGCCATCAGAAGGGATGGATATTTACCATTTACACTGACATGGATGGAACTGGAAGGGATTATGCTGAGCAAAATAAATCAGACAAAGACAATTATCACATGGTTTCACTCATGTAGAATTTAAGAAATAGCAGAGAGGATCATAGGGGAAGGGCAGGAAGACTGAAGAGGAATTCATCAGAGAGGGAGACAAACCACAAGAGACTCTTAACTCTAGGAAACAAACTCAGGGTTGCTGGAAGGGAGGTAGGTGGGGGAATGGGGTAAATGGGTGATGGACATTAAGGAGGGCACATGATGTGATGAGCACTGGGTGTCATAAGACTGATGAATTATTGAAATTACATCTGAAACTAATGATGTACTATATGTTGGCTAATTGAATCTAAATAAAATTTAAAAAACTGATAAGCAACGATTACATACTTGAAAAATTGTCATTTTAGACCCCAAAAAAGGAGGTGGTCATTACTCACATGATACTGCTTATACAGAGTTCATTTTAAAGTCATAAAAAACTTATCTACATCAAACCCCGGCTGTCTTCATGAGTATATCCACATAGTTCAAAGAAAAAATTAAGATCAGCAGAAGCATAAGATAACCATACAAATATAGCTAGGATTCCCTAAAATAATTCTCTTCTTCCTACATAAAATGCTAAAGTTTAAAAAACATCATTTGACAGTAACATTCACAACCTAGTATTTTCTTAACAGGCATCAAATCTATCAGAAGCAAATGAAACAAATAAGCTTGCTTCCCTTTATGCTTTGTTAAAGACTTCCTTGTAGTTTTTAGATCTTGGATTAAATTATGTTTTTGTTACTATGACTTCTTTTTTGGTTGATAACTGCCAACAAATCAGACAACTTAGAAGAATGGATAAATTCCTAGAAACAATATTCCAAGACTGAATCATGAAGAAACAGGAAATCTGAATAGACAGATTACTAGTAACAAAATTCAATCAGTAATCAACAAACACCAGGTCCAGATGGCTTCACAAGTAATTCCAAACATTTAAAGAGTGAATACCTATCATCCTCAAATTATTCCAAAAGCCTGGAGAGGAAAAAAAAAAACTTCCTAATTTTATGAGACCAGAATTATCCTGATATCAAAACCACACAAAGACACTGCAAAAAAAATTACAGGCTAGTATCCCTAGTGAATATATATGCAAAAATTCTATCAGTGAATTAAATTCAACAATATAGTAAAAGGATCGTGCATTCCAAGGATGTAAGGATGGTTTAACACCCACAAATCAACACGATATACCACACTCACAAAATGAACGGTAAAAGTCATGATTATCTCAACATATGTAGAAGCAGCATTTGACAAAATTCAATATTTACGCTATAAACTCAAAGTGGGCACAAACAGAACATACCTCAATGTGATAAAGGCCATATGGCAAGCCCACAGCTAACATCATACTCGATGGTGAAAAACTGAAAACTTTTCTCCTACAATCAGGAACCAGGATGCCCACTCTCACCATTTTTATTCAACAGTACTAGAAATCTTAGCCACAGCAACTAGGCAAGAAAAAAAATAAAAGACATCCAAATTGGATAGTAAACTGTCACAAGCTGCCGATGACATGATACTATATATAGAAAACTCTAGACTCCACCAAAAGATTAGAATTCAGTAAAGTTGCAGGATACAAAATACATAGAAATCTGTTTATTTCTATATACTAACTACAAATTTTTTTTTAACAAATCCCATTTATAATGGCAGCAAGAAGAATACCCAGAAATAAATTTAACCAAGGACATGAAAGACCTGTATTCTGAAAATCCTCCAACATTGATGACACAAATAAATGGCAACGTTTACTGTGCTGAGAAACTGGAATATTGTTAAAATGTTCATTCTACTCAAAGTAATCTACAGATTCAATATAATCCCCATCAAAATAACCAATGGCATTTTATTCAGAACTAGAAAAACTCAAAACTTTGTATGGAACCACAAAAGACTGCAAACAGCCAAAGCAATCTTAAGGAAGCTGGAGGGATCATCCTACCTGATTTCAAACTATCTTACAAAGCTATAGTTATTAATACAGTATGGTATGGACACAAAAACAGACACATAGATCAAGAGAACAGAAAGCCCAGAAATAAACCTAAGCTTACATAGTTAACTATGACAAAGGAGGCAAGAAAACAATGGGGAAAAGACAATCTTCAATAAATGGCATTGAAAAAGCTTTAGCTACATGCAAAAAAAATGAAACTGGGCCATTTTATTATACAACACAGAAAAATAAACTCAAATGTATTAAGAACTTAAATTTAAGACCTGAAACCGTAAAACTCTAAGAAAACATAGGCACTTGCTCTTTGATACTGCTCTTAGCAGTTTTGGTTTTTTTTGTGTTTGTTTTTATAGATCTCATCTCCTCAGGCAAGGACAACCAAAAAAACAAGACAGCATCAAACTGAAAAGCTATTATACAGGAAAGGAAACCAATAAAATGAAAGGGCAACCTACTTAATGGGAAGATACCTGCAAATAATGTATCAGGGGTTGAATCTCAAAATACATAAAGAACTCACAAAACTCAGTTACAAAAAAAACAATCTGATTAAAAATGAGCAGAAGACCTGTATAGACATTTTTCCAAAGACATCCAGAGGGCCAACAGAACCATGAAAAGATGCTCAATATCACGAATCATCAGGAAAATGCAAATCTAAATCACAATAAGCTATACCCTCACACAGTCAGAATCACTAGGATCAGAAGTAGGAGAAATAAGTAAGCATTGATGAGGATGTGGAGAAAACGGAACCCTTAAGCATTACTGGTGAAAACGTAAATTGGTATAGACACTGCAGCAAACAGTATGAGGTTTCTCAAAACATTAAAAGTAGAACCACCATATGATCCAGCAATATTACTTCCAGGTATTTATCAGACAAAAAAGAAAATACTAATTCAAAAAGATATGTATACCCTTATGTTCACTGCAGCACTATTTACAATAGCCAAGATAGGGAAGCAACCTCACTGTTCTTTTGGTAGATGGATCAAGAATATGTGGTATATACATACAGTATTACTCAGGCATTAAAAAAAAATGAAATCTAGACATTTGTGAAACATGGGTGGACCTAGGGGGTATTAGGCTAAGTAAAATAAATCAAAGAAAAACAAGTATTATGATTTCACTTGTAGGTGGAATTTTAAACCACCACCAACAGCAGCAACAGACTCAGATACAGGGAACCAGGAGGTGCCCCAGGCAAGGGGTGAAGTGAAGGAGATTAACAGGCACAAACTTCCAGTTATAAAATAAGTCACAGGGATGAAATGTACAGCATAGAGAATACAGTCTATAATACTGTAATAATTTTGTATAGTAAGAGATAGTAACCGGACCTACCATGGTGATCATCTCAAAATGTATAAATATAGTGAATCACTATCTTGTACACCTGAAACTAGGAATACTGTGTGTCAATTATAAAAAGTGTCAGATCTTTTTTTTTTTTATATTCCCTCTAGGTTCTCAAGTTAATTTCTAATTCTGTTTGGTGTTATGCCCTCAACCTCAGCACAGTAAGAAAATGGTTAGGCTGCAAATAAAGGAAACTTTTCACTGTATTTTACTTCAACCTCTAAAATCTTTGATCATTCACCTTAAGACTCTTATAAACATTCTCATACATACTGCAGTGACCACAGAGGTGAAGCAAATGCAATCTTGCACCTTATTTTGAAAGTCTCTACGGGATATAAGGTACAATGAATGTACAAAGTAATTATTTCGAGACAAATTAAGAGGTGATTTAGGTATAAACATGAATTTTAGCACCTGTACTTCTTAGTATATTTGGAATAGGAAATCTTCTAAGTTGTTGCCACTTTTTTAAACAGGCACACATCAACTCATCTCTATCATTCTTAAAATGATATGAAATCAGACTTGCAGGGACATAGGGGCAAAAGCTACTTAAAACCAAAGGAAGATGTGATTTGCATTAAGTTTACTGACCTTTTCCCTAAGCAGTCCTCAGAGCTGATGCTGAACCACCTTTCAGAATTAAAAATAATCGAATTCATTTAATTATTTCTTCTATCATGAAAGCCTTTGGAATTTAAAAACAAAACAACAAAAAGACAGTGATAGCTGCAAACCATCAACGTTTCTTAAACCAATCTTTAAGAAAGTTCAAGGGGAAAATGACTAAGGAAAAAAAAAGCAGTTTAAGGTTAACATATTCAAAGACTGCATTTGTTTAGAAAGGAAATTTTTACTTAGCACAAACTAAAAATAGTGTCTAAGGGCTTTCTTACTTCGGGGCCGGGGGGTGGGGAATCAAAGTCCTAAAGGAAAAAGAAGAGGCCAAGGAATCCATGTAATTTCAGAGCAGTAAACCATATTTTTATGAAGCTGAATAGGATAAAAAATTCACTATCTTCTCACTAAATGGATAACCACAGTCTTGGGAGATACTGCCAAAACCATTAAGATTATTATGGCTCTGAGTAACCATTCTTCTACTGAAAAAGCACGCACTCTGAAGAGTAATGAAGCAGATGTCAGTAGACAAAAAGGATTAAGACACATGACAAAGGGTGGCTTGAAATGCAAGGTTAGAAAAGAAACTTTTCACAAAGTTACAGTTCTGATTTTTCAGAATTACAAAGAGAAATATTACTCTACCTTGGTACACTTTATCATGCAAATTACCTTGTAATAAAACAAGGTGATACAGTATTTCTGAATTCTGATTATGAATCAAAGCACATCAACTATAATAAAAAGATGAGTTAGAATGGCTTCAGACTCACCAGGAACTAAGACAATGGAGCAAAGTCTTTAAAAAAGCTGAGGACAATGGCTCTCTACTTAAAATTCTTTACCTAGTCCAACTATCAATTGAGTGGGTCAGTGAAAAGGTGAAACTTTTTCAAATTTCAACAATTTAGAAAATATTCCTCCCATGAACCATCATCTCTCAGGAAATTACTGGAGGATGTACTTCATCAAAATGAGATGCTCTCCCAAGAAAGAGGACATCCTCCAAGAGAACAGAAGTTTCAACCAAGGCGTGAGGCCAATGGAATTCCCAAGATGGTGGAAATCATAGATGACAGGTATGCACCAGTCGTAAAGGACAATGCTGTTCAAACTGGAGGGCTATGACTCAAAAGGCAGATTTGTTAGGGGCTGTCATCACAGTGCACTTTGCCACTGTACCTTTTTGGGGTTGTTTTGTTCGGCCAAAGCAAGAGATCTTGGTAAGAGGGAAAATGATTCAAGAGAAAAAGGAAGGGGCACCTGGCTGGTTCAGTTGGTGGAGGGCACAACTCTTGATCTTGGGGTTGCGAGTTCGAGCCCCTGGTTGGGTGTAGAGATTACTTACAAATAAACTCTTAAGAAAAAGGGAACGGAGAAGCCCCTGCAATATGTAAAAATCCCTCAGGGATACCCAGCTCTCCGGAGGAAGAACCACAGTCTGGGAGCCTCAGAGCCATCTGCCAAAGAAGTAACCAAGAGGCCCTGCGAGGCAGCACACCTAAGTCAACTTTACCCAAGAAGCCTGAGCAGCAGCACAGGTATGCTCTCTCAAGACTGAGAAAACAAAACTTAGCTGGTGGTTACTGGTCCAAGTTCTGAACGAACCCAAAGGACAAAGGTGATTTTCAAAATGACATTATTAAAAATTGAACTTCTGGACAAGGAAGGAAAAGGAGAAAGGGAGGAAGGAGGACAATTTTACTATGCTGGGGTCGTAACTATTAGCTGCACCTGAGAAGTGATGGACTCCTTCACAGGACACGTTCTTTTAGCTACCCACAATTTTCACCATGCCCTGCTGTGTATCAGTTGGTTTGTTCACCCATTTATATTTCTTGATTACATGTACAGGTCACTGAACAAACCAGTTAATGAAGACATAAAAGCAAGAACGGAGGGACTATCAAAACAGTACTTTCCTATTGTCTTTTAGGAGAAGAGTAACAATGACACGCGTACATGGGCAAAGCAGTGAGAGGTTTCTATGCTATGATCCAACAGGGGATCGTTTGTATCTTCAGAGTCATTGGTGATATAATCAAAGCATCTTTGCCACCTGTGCCTTAGCTGGCCCCGAGAACTTTCAACATAGGACACCTGTGGGAAAAAAAAAATCAGCTCATGACTGACTTGCAATCTCACTACAAGTGAATTCTAAAATGTCACCAAAGCTATGTGGTTAAGTGTATCTTTACTAATTAGATGTTGATTTTAATCCTTGTTACAGTTTTTTCTAATATAGATTTGAAACTCCTATTCCTTTGAACATCTTTTTTTTTTTTTTTTGCAAACACAGTTGCTCTTTTGCTCTTGGTTCAAACCCTGTAACTCTCCCTAGTTCCTAAGACAGTCAAATGATGACATCAAGGCGTGCTATTTCTTCATCAACACTGTAACAGACACTAGTTTTGTATCTAGGACCCCAAAGCTCTGTGGCCTTCCACACTGTAGTTTGAATTTCTGATATTCCTGTCTTAAAAAGGAACACCTAGGATAACAGCAAAAGAAAATTCCAACAAAACCGAAAAGCAGCCTACAGAGCACCCAGTCTCATAATCAATGAAGGTCCCCACAGAGATGGGACCACCAAAAAAAAAAAAAAAAAAAAAAGGATGTTTTCTTTCCTCAAGATGACCAAGTTGTGGAGAGCTGTGTTGAGAGGCTTTTAGATAGTGAGGGCAAGTTTGTAGCTGGAAGTTCTAAGTAAGGAACTAAGTCATTATTAGCTTCAGGAAAAAAAACAAAAGGACAACTGTACAATTCCCAGTATTGAATATCATATATGCAAAAAACAATGAATGGTGATGTAAGAAAAATATAACCCTATGCCAATAAGGAGAGAGGGAAGGGAAGCAAAGGGGATATTGGATAGAATGTAGGATAACTGCACTAAAGCCTAAACCACAGAGACAGGAAGTCAGCTCACAACAGTTAAAATGGATTACCTCAGTATATAAACATGAATATGGCCATGTGTAATTGTAAGAAACAGAAGAAAGGAAAAATGAGGGGCACCTGGGTGGCTTGGTCGAGTAAGCGGCTGCTTCGGCTGAGGTCATGATCCCAGAGACTTGAGATCAAGCCCCACGTCAGGCTCCCCGCTTGGCAGGGAGCCTGCTTCTCCCTCTCCCCATGCTTTCGCTCTGTCAGATAAATACAATCTTTAAAAAAAAAAAAAAAAAAAATTATTTTCTTAACAGTGTTTAACACCAAACCTACATCCAAAAAGCACGATCACAAACATTCAAAATGTAAACTCTATCCTTGAGAGTAAGGGTTTTTGTCCATTTTCAGTCACTGTGCCTGGCACGAAGGAGTTGCTCACAGCGTTTATTACTGTATGAATAATGACTTTATCAAAGTAAAAATAAGCAGCTCTGGAAGACTTTGTTAGGTAGCCCCAAAGGGGTTCTACTTATGACAAGAGCAACATGGAAGATACACATTAAAAGTTTGAGACATTTCAAGTTATTATAATAGAAAAAGGCAGGATTTTCGTTTCTACAGGATACAGGATTTAACGTACCAAGATTACGCACGTAAATTTGACTATTTCACCAGTATTACTACAGGTTTATATATTCAACTGGGTCAAGAAATTTTTCAGATCGGGGCGCCTGGGTGGCTGAGATGGTTAAGCGTCTGCCTTCGGCTCAGGTCAGATCCCGGGGTCCCTCTCCCTCTGGGTCTCAAATGAAAAAATATTTTTAAAAAACTTTTTTTCCCCCCCAGATCTCCTCATCCAAACAACTTAATGCTTGAAATGCTCTCAGGTCCCCTATTTGTCCAGGTGTTTCCATTTAGAGCTCCCCCTGCCTGGTATCCACTTGCCCCAGCCCAACACTCCCACACTCCTGCTCCACTCAAGCTGCTTCGGAGACGCAGAGGACCACATGCTCAGGGCAGCCCCCTGATCTCTAAGCCTGGAGACCCTCCTATCCCCCATGTTCCCTTCTCGCCCTACCAACATCCCTATCACAGGATAGCACACACACTCAACTTGTTTTGTCCATCTTCCACTAGAGAGTAGGATCTTGACAGAGTGGCTATCCTATTTATAACTGTATCCGCGGCAACCAGAATACTTGGTGACTGTAGACATAAAAGTGTCTGATTAACAAGTCTGTTCCTTAATATCTAGCACCTCCTATGTGCCAAGCATTTCTTAGGCATTGAGAATAAAATTGTGAAGAGAACCCACAGTCAGCCTCTGTGGAGCTTACATTCTAGATAGAAAGACAAAGATGCAAATAAATATATGTAACTGTGTAAGACGATGCTGAGTGGAATAAAGCAGAAGAAAGCAGAGAAGGATAAAGAGGCGTGCTATTTTAGATAAGATGGCGAGGGAGGGAAGAACTCTTTAAGCATTTAAGCCTGGAGACCTCAGTGGAAGAGTTAAGTCATGGAAGTATCAATGGGAAGTCTGTTCCAGGTAAGAGGCAAGGGCCAAATACCAAAGCACAGAGAAGGGAGAGTACTGGGTGCATTCAAGACAGGTATGCCACTAACCGGTTAAAACCAGCTGGCAGGAGATCATTTCACCTCTCTAAGCTTCATTTCCCCATCTACAAAACCCAAAAAGTGTTACACTGAAAGCAACACTTGCAGCCCAGGCATCCTCCTACCTGCCTTTTCTGCTCCTTGTGCTCCCTCCTACTCACCTCTGCTCAGGGCAGATGGTGGGCCAGGTCATCTGGCTCTCAGACATACACAGGGTCACACTCCCTGACTTATGCTCATCAATCCAGTCCCATTGCAGGGGCTTCTCTGATGGAAGCTCTTGACACTGATGGATTATACCAATTAAACCGTACATTTTCTGGCATGTAGCAGAGTTCAGGCACTCCAAACGATGCAATGGCCAGATCAGAGCTTTGAAAGAGCTGGATTTATCTCCAGCAGAAAGTCAGGGCTCAAGTAACAATGACATCTAACAGGGTCTCAATTGGAGGGTCTATCTCTAAGTCAAGAATTTTTAAGCTTAAGTCCGATAGTAGATTTAATTCTCCCTCCTAGAAGGGATTAAAATGGCCTCAGAAAATTTGGTCATTTTACACTGCTTACGATTGACCTATGGGGGTAAAAAAAACAAAAACAAAAACAAAAAGATAAACTGAAACCCTGGAAACTAAAGGTGTTTAACGAGCACCCAGAAGAGTACCCGGAGTATGGTAAGAAACTATTATTTGCTAAGTGCATGGACCAGTGACTGACCAGTTAGTCCCTGGGAGGTGGTAGCAGCGGTCAGGAACTCATGAATCACTAGTTCCCAGGCTCTCTACACCAGAAGGACCATCATTATCAACTTTTTCTCAGCTTCAGAGCTTCCTACAGCACCCACTGCACTAACAGTGTTGCAGTGTCTATTCAAAATAAAGCTGTCTGCACTATTTCTAAAACTGAAGCACACACTTTGTTAGAGACATTGTGTCCTTTATGTAGAAACATTAAAAATCAGTTGAAGGAGCAGCCATCAATAACTGAAAGACTCCTATGTAGCTATGCTAGCTGAAATGTAAACCCATTTAATCATCTAAACAAACCTATGTTGTCATTTTTATTAAATCTCATTTACAGTTAAATACTCCAGATAGGTGATATTCCCAAGGTCACCCAAGAGCTAGCAGTCTGTGGAGCTAATATGCCAATCCTCAGATGTGTTTGATTTCTAGGTTCAATTTCTCACATGAAGCAACAGTTTTTCAATTATTTGCGCCACAGTCATTATAAAGTTAATGTAGATTGCTAGCCAGCTGTATTTTTAGAAATGTTTTATACAGATACAGTTTTTTGCATCTGTGATCATTTTACTCACTTAAGTTCACTCTCCTCAAAACCCCCAAAACAGTTACTGTTACATGTCCTACAGTTCATGTTCTTTGAACCATGGGGCAGGGAGAGAACAGTTCTTTCCCTTTCAATATACAGATTTGGCTCAGAAAACCCTTCAACACCAAGATGATTCTGAAAAGCTATCTTGCTAACACCTAAGACAAGGTGTTCTCAAGGGTAGACACCAGTGCAAGAGGCAGTAAATCTCAAATATGTAAGCGTTATTTCGAAAGCTTTTAAAAGGACTTTGTGGCACAGAGTGTGGGATAATGTTTTTCAGCAGATGACAACACCCTAGCTAACAGGCTAAGGAATGACAGGTCTCAGATCCTGTTGACGGAGCTCAAGTTAAATGCCAGTTTCACCATTTGCTAGTTAGTGGGAAAGTCACTCTTTAGAGCTCCGTTTCTTATCTATAAAGTGGGGATAATAGTACTTCCTTCACAGGACTGACTTAAGAATGAGATGACCAATACGTACAAAATACAAAAGCCAAATATAAAAGACAAGCCTCTAACACTTATTATTTAATAAAAAGTCATTATTCCCTAGATGATATAAGGAAAGATTCAGGAGAAGGCCGCCTGCCAAATTGTGTTTTCAATGCTATCAAATTTTGAATGCTTCCAAACACTTTCAGAAACTTTAATGAGTTTTTAAATGTGCACGTAATGTCATTTTAATTTTTTCCAGGATAGTTACAAGGTCTTCCTTTATTGAATGCTTCCTAGGTTTTAGATAATAAACTCACTAACTCTGTGAGGCAGAGCCTGGAAGTGAGAGAGGGAGGATTCCAAATCGGGGTCTGTTAATTCCAAAGTCTACACTTTTGAACACTATATGCCACCCCACCCTCTTAATTTCCTCAGAAACCACCAAAAGTGCCACCCACTGTGCTTTTCAAGAAACCTAAACTTCCCAGTTGGAGAGGAATGACATCTACAAGGACAAGTCAATAGATGAGAAGACATTCAAAAGCATGCAGTGAGACCCACAAAGGCTCTAATTCTACACATCTTGCACACCCACTGTGCCTGTGACTTACTCCCTTTGCCTTATCCCTCCAGTGTGGTAGTGTGTAAATGACTGTAGTAACTGTAGATTAGGCACTTACTGACATTCCAAATTATTTAACTCCAAGCGTTCATAGTAAATATGATGAAGGGGACTAGCAGTGATTGGAAGAACTCCCAGATTTTCAATCATTTCATGAGATTATAGTTAAAAAGGGTGAAAAAAATGTTTAATAGAACTTAGATTATCTATGTTGAAAAACTGGGCTTCTAGAATTCTGGTTTCCTTACTGTGCCTAATCTACTGCCTCTCCTTTGTTATTTCCCAGGGGAGACAGTAAGCTTGCATTTTTTTTTAACAATTCTAGAAAAATAAGGTCAGGTGGCAGTTATGGCTAAAATGAGTGGCCTTCTATACAGCTTTTATTATAGTCTACAGCCAGGTGTCAACCACAAATTAATAAAGGGAAACGTGATAATTAAAGCCAAACTGTCCCTTAATAAAGGAGGGCTTACAGCAGGCAACTTCAAATGTCTAATCACCAATTTGGCTGAGTGAGACAAGCACCTGACAATCATAGGAAAACTGCAGATACTACCAAGCCTAAATTCAGGTTTACAACTTTCATTTCCTAGCTACTACTTGAGGGCTTGGGTAGCAAGTATGAAGGTAACATGAACATTTAGTCAGTCTTATGAGAAATATACAAAGTCATACATGAATCTAAGTAAAACCATCCTATTAGAAAATTTTAAAGCAAATATAGGAGGCAGAAAGAGGACTAGTCAATCTTAACATCAAGTAAAAGAACGACCTGAAAGGTTTTCAGAAAGGTCATCTTACCTCACCCACTGGTCTTTCAGTACTGATCTTTAAAACATTATCAGTTATAGAAGACTAATTTTTTTCCAGATTGAAAACAAAATGCCTCAAGAAGACACAAAATAACGTCTTTAGTTTTGCAGAAAAAGATATGTGCTATTTTTAGTTTCTGCGTAGATATGAGGAAAATCATATTGTGGATAATTATATAAGTAATAACAGTTCCTTCGGAAGCCATATGTTTAGACTTAAGTGTTTTCCCTTTTAGGTTTTGTCTTCAAGTATTGAGTAGCCCAAAGATCCCTTACATCTAAAGTCACAAGAAAGCATAGGAGAGACATTTTACTCTAAAAAGAAAACCCAAATGAGGAATGATAACCATGTTTCAAAGCAGAGTTTATAATAGAAAACACAGATAACTTGAAAGACAGCATATACTAAGTGCCACCCAAGAAAAAAGCCACAGCTGCCCTAAGTATTTCCAGGTCACCGCAAGGCTGCCATTCAAAGTGCACTGTCAAACTTGTTCTACGTTTCACAGGAGATGCAGACCACAAGAGTTTTAGAGAATCAAGTCACTGAGACAAGTCTAATTTGACTTTCTGTTTTATTAGCACTTCCCTCAAGACAACCCTGGTTAGTCTTATGATTGGACAAGACACCTCTTATTCTTCTACCAACACATGGTTTTACCATTCATAAACAATTCGAGTCCAAATCTCACGTTCTCCCTTTGGAAAGCGCCTTGACAGCATGGTTCCTAATGTGGCAGAGCTATCTATGCTTTGGGAAAGCAGCGGTTGGGATCCATGGGCTGCAGGAGCACAACTCTGAGGACTCGGAGCCCTGCAGGCCACAACATCTGCACTACTCCCTGACTCCACCCCTGTCAGACTCTGTCACCTTGCATTGCCAGTTCTTTACCTGAGGACCCTCTCTCCTCTAAATCGTTCCCTATGTGTATACTGGAATGACATTAATCCCTTTGTCAAAGGTCAATATTCTCAGTGGTTCTCAGGTCAAGTAAAAACTGCACACTTCCTAATTAAAGACTTCTAAGAAAATACTCATGAGTGGTTTAAATGCCTTCCTCTATTTCAGGAGCAATAGGCTATAACAAAAAGTAGAGGCTTCAGGCTGAGACACACATGGATTTGAATCTGTCTGCTGTTAAATCACATATCCTGGGTTATCCAGTTAACATCTCTAAAGCTGGTTTTTCCTCCTTCAAAATGGAGATAGTAAGAGAAATCTCAAATGGCCACTGAGGGTTACAGTCCATAATTATAGAAGTGTTTAGTAAATGTTAGCTCTGTGTCAAGTATTACTGTAAGTGCTTTACATAATTAACTCAATCCACACAACCACCCATGATATAAGAACAAGTATCTGTTTTACAAATAGGGAAACTGAGGTATGAAGAGGTTAAGTGGCTACCCAAGGACACCAACTATAATTGATGGGATAAAGACTAGAGCCCAGGAGCACCCGGGTGGCACAGTCAGTTAAGCATCCAACTCTTAGGCTTGGCTCAGGTCATGAGCTCATGGTCCTGAGACTGAGCTCCGCATCGGCTCCGTGCTCAGCAGGGAGGCTGTTTGAGATATTCTCTCCCCACCTCTGGCCCTCCCTCAACTCATGCTCTAAAATAAATAAACCTTAAAAAAAAAAAAAATGGAACCCAGGTGTGTCTATAGAACTCCTAACCCTTCAGGACACCTTGCCTGAGTAAGCACACTGTGTGTCATCAGTCTGTTCACAGCACCAGCCACACACATTTTTTCCTACCCCATCCACACTTCACCCTATATCATGAGGATTATAAAGTCAATACCTCAAGAAAACTCAAAAAAATATAAGAACATGAGGAGTAACAGGGTCCCTCACATTAAAAAACAGAAGCTCCTTTAAAGAGTGCATCAGACCATTTTGTTAAGTGACAAAGTAACCTCCTCAGTTTACTGGACACAGCATCTGCAACTCAAGTGCCACTGGTCCCAGGTTAGAGAAAGTTTGTGTCCCTCCCCTCAGAATTCATATTTTGAAATCCTAATCCCCACTGTGATGGTATCTGGAGGTCCAGCACTGGGGAGGGAATTAGGGTTAGACTGGGTGATGAAAGCAGGTCCTTTGAGAGGGGATTAGTGTCCTGATAGAAAAAGGAGGAGACAAATGCTCCTTCTCTGGGCCAGTGAGGACAGTGAGAGGGCAGTGTCTATGAACGAGGGAGCACGTTCACAATACAGTGACTCTGCCGGCCCTCTGATCTTGGACTTCCCAGGCGTCCAAAATTGAGAAATAAGTCTTTAAGGCACCCAGCTTATAATAAGTACACTGTTAGAGCAACCTCAGCTAAGACATCCCACTAACTTAGTACATATTGGGCGCTTAAGGGAGCTTCATTTCTTTTGGTGTCCATTTCATAAGGGAGAATGACAAAGAAAAGCAGTCTTTCTTGCCCCCAGTGCCCAGTACAGGTTAGGTAAAGCAAATACAGAAACGTAAACTCAGGAGAGCTACAAAGAATAGGGTCCAGCTCCTGCACGCTGAAGATGTGAGGTGCCTGCCGTGTATAGGGTGGCACCCATGGGGCAGTTCTGACAGCAAGCATGCCACATGGTGAGGAGGCAGCAGGGCACTCACATGGCTTTGCAGACCACCAGGCCATCAAGGCCCTGAAGAGCCACTCTCAGAGCAATGAAGCAGGGCTCAGCAGAGAAGTCAAACAGAGCCAGGATGAATTCTCCATGCTCCCTCAGTCCTGGACTCCGGTCTTCCTAGATGAACTGAGGGACTTGACTGGAGGCTACTGGAAATTCTCTAGCTGTGAGCTGGGCAAATTTCACCTTGCTGCATATCAGAATCAAGGGAGTTTGGGAAAATACCCATATTGAGACCCAAACCCCAGGGATTAATATAACTGGTCTGGGGCAGGGTGTAGACATCCCCATTGTTTTTCAAAGCTCCCCAGAAGATTCTAAAAGTCAGGAGTTCAGAACCACAACCTTAGGCTGTTGAAGTCTGGAGAAACAGTGCTTTCAGTCCTTTATCATGTGGGTGTTGAGATCCATTAATGGATTTACAATGCTGTTATAAAAGAACTGGATTTATCAGGGTGCCTGGGTGGCTCAGTCGTGAGCGTCTGCCTTCGGCTCAGGTCATAATCCCAGGGTCCTGGGATCGAGCCCCGCATCGGGCTCCCTGCTCGGCGGGAAGCCTGCTTCTCCCTCTCCCACTCCCCCTGCTTGTGTTCCCTCTCTCACTGTGTCTCTGTCAAATAAATAAAATCTTAAAAAAAAAAAAGGATTTATCTCCTAGAAAGAACACTGGTAGCAGTGAGGCAGAAGAGGAAAAGACCAGGATCTACTATAATGCAGGCTACAGGTAGTCTGTTTTTCCATCCATTCACTCAGATAAATATTGAGCCTCTATTATTTAGGAGGCACAGTCAGATGAATAAGGCCAAACATGCTAGCTGTCCTGTGTAGTGGTGAAAAGGCCAGAAAAGTAATTAAAAGACTGAACAACAGGTAGAATGCAAATGTGAATATAATGGGAGTAGGGAAGAATGACACCTACATTAAGTGTGCACAGCTAAGGTATCACCAAACACTTCCAAGATGAGGAGGATTCTGAACCTATGAGGGAAGCTGCAGGGGTCACCAGGCCAACCAGGCAGTAGGTCATTCCAGGCTACAAGAACCTCACATCCTGCTTCTGTAAAATAAAGTGATGCAGTGAAGACTGGAACAAGGGTGACTGTGGGAACCTAAAGCACATCAAGGCTAGATGCGACTCCACTGAAGAGCTTCAGTTTCACAGCGAAGGTAATTGGACACCACTGACTTTAAAAATTGAACTGACATGATCAGATCTGTGTTTTAGGGCGGGGAAGATGGCCATCCCCAAGGCAGGTTCCACTATTTTAAGGGTAGAACTGTGCTGATCAATTCAATGAAGAGTGAAGCCATTAAAGAACAGAAGGACAGACAAGCAGACAGGAAGTGTGGGGAGCACACAAAAAATTCCTGAAAAATTCTGATTTTAAGTATTTGGGAAAATGAAAGTGGATCAATTTCATTCTTATGTTAAAATAATAATTCACCAAGACTAGGTCAGATTTCTTCAAGAATGGTTTAAAATACAAATTTGACTCGTGGGTCACTTCAACAGGTCGAACTCTCCAACACCATTTAATGATCTTAATACATGTTAGGAAGCATCTGTCAAATTCTACATGGATTCCTAATTTTAAAACTTAAATAAATCTTGGGAAGAACATTACAACCTACATCTCAAAACAATGAACAGCATTCTTAATGGGTGAAAAACCGAGGACAACCCTAAGCAAGAATATCACCTTACCGTTGGGTACTACTTTCTATCCTGAAAACCTGAATTGTATATGAGGGAGTTCAGTAAGTTCAACAGATATAGCTCAATTTGTGAACAACAAATTCCTGAGTAGTAAAATTATTTGATGTAACAGAAAAATCCAGGGGCAAAAATAATCCCAGAGTAAAATACAGGAGAAAGTATGTAATATTCAGAGTCCATACAAAGGAAAATCTTTACAGAGAGATTTAAAGTGTAAATACTTGGAGAAACCTACCATATATTTCTGGAAAGTTGGACATCAGCTCTTCACAGATCCACATGCTTACTTCATGCAAATCCAGTAACCACAAAGCACTCTTCTACACCTAGATAAGATACTTAAACCATGTAACACTACAAGAAAATAAAGGTGAAAATGTACCCTCTTGATATGAAAGGACTTTCCAAGGCAAGGAAATGAATCCATGATCCTAAATACACAAAACTTTTGTATGTCACAGATTCCCCATATGAAATAGGCAAAATGTTAACTTTATTAGATCAAGCAGAAAAGGGAAGACATGAGTAATTCATATGACTTAAATACTTTTAAGATGTCCGATTGCTCTAGTAATGAAAAAAAGCACACTAAATGTTATTAAATTAATACTTTAAAAAAAGTTGTAACGCTCAGTGCTAGAAAGGACATGGTGCTATGGGAACTTTTAAACCTAACTGAGCACAAAAATTGGCAGTTGGCATTTCTGAAATGCTAGCTGGCCTAAGAGCTACATATTGTGTGTTCTGCTTAAATTAAGCAATTCTTCTATAATAAATCAATCCTAATAATTGGTTCAAAAATCAGTGTTCATTTACTGAGTGCTGTTATTAATGACAGCACCAAACTGCTTATGTTAAAAAAAAAAAAAACACTGTTTAAACTTCAATGCTACCTACACTAATAAACCTACTACTGTGCATAAAACACCATGGAAAGAATGGCTGGAGGATGCACCTGGGACACACAAACACCTGGAAAATGCTTCACAAAAGAAACATACGATTCATAAGGACTTTATATGTTTACACATCCTAAATGTTAGAAAATGAACAAGTATTTTTCTGGCATTGCTTTAATATCAGAAAAAAAGTTGGCATACAGAATACTTTAATCTTGACTACTATAGCAAACTACGTCTCAGTGACAGCACTTCAAATTCTCAGTCCACTTCCCTTGTGAAGCTTTACTTAAATCACCTTTTACATTTTAAAGGAATGAAGACAGAGCTCAACAGTTTTGCTCTCGGATGTTTGGCATTCACATTTTTCTTCACCTTGTTTGTTCTGCATGCTGTATGGATTATAAACTTATGTTTGCTTAGTTTTGTCTTGTGCAAACTTTGTGTATTATAGGTCAAATTTTTTATTAACAGGCTGTAAAAAAAAAAAAAAAACTGCCAGAAAAAAATCAATGTAGTTCAGATGCTGAATTAAAGTCTTATAAGCATTTTAGATTTTAGAAGAAAATAACTCTTCAATTTTATTTAAATTTCAAGCACTACATATTGTCATATGTATTAATCTCTAAAAGGTACGTTTAAATTATTGAAAGCTGTTTTTGAATATAAAAAATTTGCTGAAACTTATTCAAGTCTTCCTATAAAAATAAAAATACACACTCTGGAAACATACTAGCTGACAAAAAAGCCTTCTCAAGTCAATTTCTTTCAAAGCTAAAAAGCTATTTTCTTTTCTAAAAATGGAACAATGTGTTAGCACAAGCTTATATTTAGCAGTAAGAACCAGAACCATTTCCAAGGAAAAGTTAGTTAAGACTCCCTAGTTTCTAGGTCTGAATTTTTATTTTCATATCCTTTTGTTTAATCAAAGCATAAGGTTATGAATTTTCTACCAACTACAGTTTAACCACTCGCCATAACATTTGCTATAGGTCTCTTACCAATCCTGCAGTGTAATTTCACATTTGATACCCTCTTTGATTCTAAAATTATTTAGAAGAATGTTTCATTTCTGTTAGGTTAGGATTTTTGCTCATTTCAAACTTCTAGTTTAAATGGATTTAGGAAAGCAAATAAAGACTGCATTGTTTCTACTTTTTAATATTAAAATTTCATTGGAGGGTTAGACTATAACTATTTTATGTATTGTTTAATATTTGGTATATATGTGTATACATATTTTATATAATCAAGCTTTCTGAGGGTGACAGACGAAAATTTGAGGGAGATTTGGCCATCTGTTAAATTCTGAGAGAACTGTGTTAAAGTCTCTCAAATAGGACTTTTAAAGTACAGAATAACCTACCTTCCAGAAGTTTTAGTTTTTATAGATTCAGTTGCTGTGTTTTGGGTTATAAAAGTTTGATGACAATTAGACTCTCCACGTGCTGTACCTTTTATCCAGGGGTGATACGCAAAATATTTGATAAACAGTACAGCAAAATATCTGAAAAGTCTGAGATTTTATTGTTTGCAAGGTAACAAATTGGACTGCCATTGCTTTATAGATGCTGGCACAGGAGACAAGACTCCTGGGTCAAAGATTAAAAGATACTATTCACAACACAAAAGGCAGCATTAGCTTCACGTTCCATGGGTTCTCCTTGCTAAGTCCCACTGAGGTGATGCAAGATGCTGGCATGAACAGTGGGTTTGTGTCCCAGCTAAAGAATCCTGTGGTTTAGGAAATGTGATTTTTTTAAAGGAGCTGCTTGCACATCTCTCCAAACTTCCTCCCAGGAGGAGGAAAGGTATTACCCTGGTTAGGAAACAAAATCTCCCTCTGTCACAGAGGACAGATTTTTTTTTGTTTGTTTTCATTTTGTTTTAATACTGAGGTTTTTTTCTTACCTTTAATTTAACCTATTTGCACCTATATGTGCTTATCATCATCAAGAGTCAACCCTTTAGGGCGCCTGGGTGGCTCAGTCATTAAGCGTCTGCCTTCAGCTCAGGTGCCTGGGTGGCTCAGTCATTAAGCGTCTGCCTTCAGCTCCCAGGGTCCTGGGATCGAGCCCTGCACTGGGCTCCCTGCTCAGTGGGAAGCCTGCTTCTCTCCCTCTCCCACTCCCCCTGCCTGTGTTCCCTCTCTGTCAAGTAAATAAATCTTTAAAAAAAAAAAAAAAAAAGCATCAACTCTATAGTCTTCCCCCTAGTAAAACAGGACCGTAAACAAGGTTTTAATTTCCTTTCCCTGCCAGCCTCCTGAAATTTACTGAGCTCAGACTCCAGAACAGCTCTTGAATTTTGAAAACCCTTTCCTAACAACTGTGTTAAGATTCACAGCCTTCTTATGAACTGGTATTTCAACATTTACGATAAGTTTTACTAATTTCGGTGTTCACTGCTGATTCTTCCATTCCACCTCCAAGTTCCTATTAGGATTCCTTTTCCATTTGGGTACTTCTTCTCAAGTTCAAAAAAAATTTTTCTAGTAAAGACAGAGGAGCTTATAGTTCTGAGACCTGTAAAACAACAACAGGTTTTTCCTCTCTATAAATTGTCTCATTCAGCTATTGCCCCAACCAATACACTAGCCTCAGGCTGGGGTAGCTCTGCTTCCAATTCCTGGTCAACTAGGGTGACTGTTCTACTGGTCTCACTCTGGGACCAGGCTGAGGAACAGAAGGTACACCAAGACGTTCTTCTCATAGTGGAGGTTGGCAGCTCTCAGGCAGCCAACCCCAACCAGGTACCACATTTCAAACCTCTGCTCAAGTAACACCCACAAACACTGCATTCGCTGAAGTCCAAAGGCCAAGCTCAAAGCAAAGGGGCAGGAGAGTCAACTCTGCCCAGCATGAGAAAGAGGAGCATGTGCTAGAGAAGCTGAACTAGGACACCTGCCCACAATATACGATGGCGCATGAACCTTGGTTCACATCTCCCACCCTCCACCACCCAGTAAATAACCCTTCTAGGTCTTCAAGAATTGAGTGTCCACACAAAACCCATTGCAGCAAAGGCCCGTTTGTTTTTCAGAACAGTCTTCAGTGAGAATGTCAAGGAGTCACACAGGTAGAATTAACTGATGCATGTTCATTTTGTTACCCTGTGCACCACTCCATCACCCACCCATCATTTTTCACGATCCTGCTACTCTGAAACTACACACTTACTGAAGCCTTTTGGGTGAAACTCACCCAATGACTAGTCCCTTCCTGAGAAGTTCCATGTGTTGAATCAAGGACCAGTCAGCATTACTGGACTTTTCTCCTGACCTCACCCTGTCTGCTGCAGAACTTCTAGAAATTCCTCAATGGCCTTAGCTACTCAGTGGTATCCTTCCATGTTTTTTGTTGTTGTTCATCTTTTCAATATTTTTAGGAGGAAAGAGGTAGGTAGGTAGGCTCAACTTATCTTGAGGTCAAGACACCTGAAGAAAGACCGATTTTAAAACTGTCTACATATACAGTTGTACATAAGCCCCTACATTTCACACAATCTTTTTTTTTTTTATTTATTTGAGAGAGAGAGAGAGAGTGCGCGCACGCACGCGCACATGAGAGTGGGGAGGGTCAGAGGGAGAAGCAGACTCCCTGCCGAGCAGGGAGCCCGATGCGGGACCCGATCCCAGGACTCCAGGATCATGACCCGAGCCGAAGGGAGCCGAAGGCAGTCGCTTAACCAACTGAGCCACCCAGGCGCCCCTAAAACTGTCTACATATACAGTTGTACATAAGCCCCTACATTTCACACAATCTTTTTATTTTTCTTTCCTGAGTCCGTATTCTTCCTCACCAAACTCACTTTTTAATCTTACAAAGAAACTCAGAACACCTCTACCACAAGTACTAAAAATTGGTAATACAACTTTGACTATTTTTCTCCATATCCAATTCTGTAGATAAAAACATGCTCACAGGGGTGCCTGGCTGGCTCAGTCGGTTAAGCGGCTGCCTTCGGCTCAGGTCATGATTCAAGGAATCTAGGATTGAGCCCCACGTCAGGCTCCCTGCTCAGCGGAGAGCCTGCTTCTCCCTCTCCCTGCTGCTCTTCTTACTTGTGCTATCTGTCAAATAAATAAATAAATAAAAATCTTAAAAACATGCTCACGATTAAATACACAGGCATTTTAAATCATAATTGTTTTAGGAGAGAATGGGAAATTACAGCTTTTGGTAGCCTACATCTCTCAACTAGTACACCTCCAGAGAAACCTCCCCTCCCAAGTAATCTGGTTTAGCTCTGAGCCCTTCTCTTAGGACCTGCAGACTACTACAGGATACTTGGATGTGGCACAATTCCTATGGCCATTCTCCTTCTGACAGCACTCAGGTTGTTTTCACTTTTATGTCACTACAAACAATGTACCAATAACCATTCTTCCACAAATATCCTTTCTTAATGGTGCTTTTATTCTATAGGGTAGTTCCACATGTGGAAATACTGAAATATATTAAATTTTAATCAACAGATCCCTCTAAGATGTTACAAGAATACCTTTCCTGCTATATCCATGATAAAGTGTTATTTCAAAATTATTAGTCTGAGGGGCGCCTGGGTGGCTCAGTCGGTTAAGTGTCCAACTCTTGATTTCAGCTCAGGTCATGATCTCAGGGTCATGAGATAGAGCCCTGCATCAGACTCCATGCTGGGTGTGGAGCCTGCTTAAGATTCTCCCTCTCCCCCCACCCCCAACCCCACCAGCTCTCACTTGCTATCAAAAATAAATAAAATTATTCTGATAAGTAGAAAGCATTTATTCTAATTTGCATTTTTTCATCAATTTGTTGATCATCTGGATTTGCTCTTCTCTGAATTGTTCTGTTTCCCATTACCCTGTTCTTGTCTATTACCAGGTCTTTCCACATAATTGCCATAAATACATCATTTTGTACTGTATTTGCAAGGTGGGGATGGGGGTGCTTTTCACTATGGTCTCTTCTGCTATTCAGAGAATTTTTTCAAGTCGTTATTTTTCTTTTATAGTTTGTGCTTCTAGTCCTGGTGAAGTGTTCTACTACTCTTGACTTTTTCTATTTGTTCTTTTATCCCAATATAAAAATTCTCATTTCCTTCAATCATGTCGGTACCATTCAGTAAAGAATATCCTTTCCTAGCATACTTTTCATAAAAAATTATCACATGTTAAATTCAAGTATTTAAATTTTTAATGTTGTTCCACTCACCTATTTAAACTTTTAACACAATACTGTATTGATTGTACAGAGTTTGTAGTATTTAGAGAAGACTGAGTAAGCCAGTTTCCCCCTCAGTAATTTTTCTACCCAAGCACTTATTCTCCATAAACTATTTCTTCCAATTAAAAAAATAACCATGTTGGGATCTGAAAAGCCTTTAAATGTGTACATTGAGTGACTTGTATTTATTGGTATTGAATCTTCCATCTTAGGACAAGTATAAGTTGATTTGTTCAGATTTGATTTTATGTTGGGAAAAACTTTGGTTTATTTTCACATTATGTAGGTCTTACACTTATCTTGAATTTGTCACTAAATATTTGGTTCTGTCACTCTAAATTACTTTATTTCTAGATGCTTTGTGTGTAGTGCAGATGCCTGATATTTGGGTATTTACCATGTACCTAGCAACCTTATCAAATTCTATTTACTAGACTGAGTTTTCTAGGTTTAAAATTACATCTCTCAGTAACAGGGATAGCCTCTTTCAACAACTTTGCTATTTTACTATTCTAAGATCTTCAAGAAATGTTAAATATACTACAACTAGATAACTTGGTTGTACTGAAACTGTACTAGTAACTATTTATTCTAAAGTTTTACTTACTGCCTTTAAGTTTCTATTAGTTTTCATTGGAAAGGACTTACGAAGTTCTAGCACATCAGTACATGCTAAGTAGTATTTGGTCTTCTACACCAAACATGAGGATATAATGTATTACATGTATGGATTTTCTAGTCTATTCTTTTTCTTTCTTTATTGCTTTATAGTTTAACTGATGTTTGGGATCTACGTTTTTAACTTATCAAAATAAATGTCTATTTATTCAATATCTATTCTTTCCTTTCTATTCTCAATCCTATTTGCCTTTGCCATTAATACTGCTGACTTACTTTGGATTTTCTAAAATGATAACAATGATACTTAAGAACATTTGAACAAGAGGCATTAAACAAAATTTATTACAAATTTATTTCGAAGAATTTATCAGTTTATTTACCCCCCACCTTATTAATTGGGACATTGGACATTCTTCCATTCCATTAGTCACCTTCCTTCTCCCTGGTCTCATCAGATGATAGCGCTCCATTCTTTGAAAACAAGATTACAACTACTTCCATTAAGATAAACTGAGTTTTTCCACTATGACCTTCTATTTACCCTTTCATACCCCTAGTAAGCTCAGTGTGTGTTTTCTTTTGAATTTCCCCTCAACACTCCTGTGATCTTTTTAGAATGCTTCCACTTCTCGGCCTACCACTCTCAACTTTTAAGTTGTCTGACACAGTTTACTTTTAGGTTTTCTAAGAAGACAATGCGTCCTTATTTTGCACTTAAGTTACAAATTCCCCACACAGCTATCTCCATCTAGGTTTAATTTCCAATTATCTACACACAAATATGTTAAGGTTTATGGTCAGTATTTGCTGTAGCTTTTCCCATCCTGAGGTCCCTGTTCAGATTCTTTTAGTATTTGGTTAGCACTTTTCCTTCCAATAGGTTAGGTATGGGTCATTCTCTAAATTTGTGCATATCTTCAAACATCTTTCATGTAGGCAAGTAAGTTATGTAAGTTGGAAATAGGATTCTTGGATTATGGTCCATTTCTCTCAGTTATGTGTGGTTATCCCCATATCCTCTCTTCCTGACTTGCAGATGAGAAAGCCAATGCCAGGCTGGTTCCCACCTCCCACTGTTTTCTAAAGTAAGTGGATTTTTCTTCTTCTCCCAGGAACCATCTATAGCTTTGGAGAACATACTTTTTACCAAAATAGGTCTAGACCACAGGTCTTTCTCAGGTGAACCTAGACCTTAGTGAGCTATTTAAATTTGCTGGCCCAAATCTTTCCTATGCTCAGGTCAGGAAGACTGTTTACAATTACATAATTCTCATCTTTACTATTTATGTTTTTTTTTTCACCTCACTGAACTTGTTACTTGCCTGCCAGACCTCTGGAATCTATTCTCCCATTCTCATATTTTTCCCCTTATGATTTTTATCTTCTCATCTTTTCATACTTCTGTAATTTGAACTATCTTTGTTCCTGATCTTCCAGAACACTGGAAGATCTCAGCAGTGACCAACCTCCCTTTTATTCATGAAGTAATTGGGAATCATGCTTAAGATTTTTAGGTGCTGCAAATGAATCTCCTTAGGTGCTTTTTCTTTCCTTTTTTTCCCCCAAGTATTTAACAGGTCTCCTCCAGTAAAATACCTCACTCCAAATTTGTATTTATTTTCCTTTTCCTGGCTGCAGGTTGTCTTCTGTAGATTGTTATCTTTGCTGGTTCCAGTCTGGTGGTTCTCTGATCCAGCTGCACATTACATTCACTTGGGTGGCTGGGGAGTTTAAGATTCCTAAAGCTCAGGGCCTATTAAATAAGAATCCCTGGAGTAGAGGGAGCCTGGGTGGCTCAGTCGTTAAGCATCTGACTTCGGCTCAGGTCATGATCCCAGGGTCCTGGGATCGAGCCCCGCATCAGGCTCCCTGCTCAGCGGGAAGCCTGCTTCTCCCTCTCCCACTCCCCCTGCTTGTGCTCTCGCTCTGTCTCTCCCCCTGTCAAATAAATTAATAAAATCTTGGGGAGGGGGGAAGAATCCCTGGAGTAGGTACTCAGGCATCAGTACTTAGGTAAGCTCCCCAGGTAAGTTTGACAACCAGAGCCCTAACTTCGTTCTAAATCACACTCATGTGAGCTTTGTGAAGAGGTTGCCAATCCCTTGCAGAGAGCAGAGGGAAGCCTCTTTGCTCTCAAGCCTATCATCTTCTCAGGCTCAAAAGCATGGATGACCCAGTCTAGCCATTCAGCTTCCTCTTGGGCTTTTGGGGGTCAGAGACATCCAGCACATTTTCATACCCCTACTCCTAGGAACCTTCAAATCTCTGAAGGCCAGGCTTTTTCCAGGATCTCTTTGAAGTTCTTTATCCTATGGTACCAACATTGCTCTCTCACAAGGCTCCGACTAGAGAAAGTCTCCTTTTCCCTGAAGCCCCACCCTTATACCTGCTGCTCACAGGTCCTTGTAGCTCAGAAGAGCCAGGTAACAAGGTTCTAACAGAAATAAAACATACTCAGAAATACCCAGATCTTCAAACTATACCCTCTAAGGAGGGATCATATGGACTTTCATCTTTTACATTTCCCATGTCATAGTCAAGATCTATATATCGGTTTTGTTCATTTAGGCAGCAAATTAGCAGCATTAGGAAAATATGGGTGAGAGGCCAGGCAGAATGGTAGGTCAGCTAATAATGAGTATTAGAAGGCCAACAGCAAATTTCAAAGGGGAAGGAGGGTGATTATGCAATCAAGAAACTAGGAGAAAGGACTAATCAGAATGCCTGAACTAAAGTCCAAATGATTTACAAATAGATAAGCAACACATTTATAGATTAGATTTGTATAACAAGGATGTTTAGCTGAAAATGGGTGAATAGGGAATGGACATTCTTGTATCTAATATTTGTCAACATTGGAAAATTTTGCTTGTAAGAACTTAATTTTGGTATTTATGGATTTAGCAGTGTGTGTGGTATTCAGTAGTCAATTAAATATACAGCACAACTTCTGTGAATAATTTTGCCTTCTAATCTTCAGGTGTGAATGTTTTTACTCATGTTTTGAGTCCCAGATTTAAGACAGGATTACAAATAGTATTTTTAGATCTTTATTCCATGGGAAGTAAAGGGCAATAAAACATCATCAGATTCCACTTTCTATAAAAGTGGTTTTGTCTTCAAACTGATTTTGGCTACCCTCTATTCAAAAGAAAACAAATTTGAAATAAAAGCGCACACTGGAAAACAGATGAAAGGAGAATCAAGACTGCTTATGACTATCTTCCCAGCCCAAATCATTCTTTCCACTAAAAACCAGGTTGCAGGAGAATGAAGCATTGGCGTTTCTCACAGCCACATCCCCAGTGCTAGAAAATGCTAGGTAAGGCTACCTATATGCCTGGCATATAAGAAGTGACTCCCTTAAGAAATACACAAAACTATTTGGAAACAATTCCTAATTCCTCTAAATATTCTCTGGGTAAGCCATTCCTAAAATAAAACTAAGCACCAGGAACAGCTCATGTTCGTACTAGTTGAGTGATTTAAGATATTTAATCTCCCTGCATCTCATAAGGGTTTCACAAGGTGTCTCCCCACTCAGAAGGAAAAGCGGAAAGTTTAACCACTCATTTTTCATGCCATTTGATAGCAGTGTCAAGTATCACGAACCCTTTCTTGGGGCATCGCAGAAGGGTCTATGAAAACTACCAGCTATTACAAAATTTCTGGATGATGTGTTCTCTAAACTGTTGGACTCTGAGCCCAGATATATTCCAACACAAGGCCCAAATTCCAGGTAAATCAACAGTCATTTAAGTTCAAATGGAAGTTGGAAATGGGCATTTCATCAACACCAACTCTGTCCCCAACAGTCCACCTTTAACACTATTGTATTACTGCAACCATTTGCTTCCATATCCATCTCCCCCAACAGAGCTCCCAAAAGACAAAAACAAAAACAAAAACAAAACCACCTTGTATTAACATTAAGTGTCTAGTGCATTACAGGGCCCATTGCAGGCTCCCAAATGTGTGTCTGGGGCAGGGAAATGGGAGTAAATCCAAACCTGACAAAGTAATCGCGTTTCAGGAAGTCTGACATTAGCAGAGGATCCTTCGGGATTATCTTCCACTACTCACAAAAATTCATGTTAGTCCGGGGATGAGGCAAAGCAGTATTGAATATGTGACCCCTAACCCTCACTAGACAGCTCTCAAGGTCCAAGCACCAGCCTAAAAATACTGGAAAGGTATTTGTGCAGGTATGGTCAATCCAAAGAGGACAAGGAATCCCTGAAGAACAGTGCTCAGGCTAGATGGCATAAATGTCCTTGGAGACTGAGTGCACCCTACTGAAGAATGAGGAGGTACAAATTAACTTAAAGTAAAAATCTGCCCAGCTATTCATCAGGCTGGAGCCACCTTCTACATTAATAGGAAGCATTATTTTCCTCAATGACTCCTGCTAAGGTATAGTGCCATAATTAACCCCCTCAAGCATACATTTTCTTACTCATGAAGGAACTGAGTTCTCTAAAATCAGATTATCAAAAATTTTGCTGTTTGAAATCCTAATGGTCAGAATGAAGCATTTCACTTCTGCCTGGAAGATCTAAGTCACTTGGACAAAGTAGTAAACTTGATTTACAACCCAGGTGTGGAAATTCAGAAAGGTCTATGGATACAACATTTCCACATCACTCAACTTTGTAGCTTCCAAGGAAACAGGATCATGGTCCACTTTGCAGTGACGTTAACCTATTTTCACATCGTCCTGCTCTAAACCTATCGCAAAGTTTATTTACATTTCACCTAAACTTCACTCTTCTCCAAAATCCTATAACTCTATTTTCCTTTTATTGGTGAGAAGCTGAGCGGTTCCTCTGCTGTGTTATCTCCCTTGTTGCAAAGAATAAAAATGACTTTGTTGTACAACAGCTTTGTCCCTGATGGTCTTAGGCTGATTTGGCTATGGCAAGAACCTCAGGAAGTCTTTAGGTAACCACCCTTTCCATAACTGAGTTTAGATTCTACCAAAATCTTATGCATGAAGTCTGAGGTCACAGGGCTCCACTCTGTCACCTGTATTCAGTCAGACTTAGGTGAACTTGTCCTCCCTAGGGTTTAAGTCCTCAAGCCGTCACCACAATTAAAGAATTGCCTGCTTCAGCAGTACAAACATTTCTGTATTTCACTAGCCCTTACTCTGAAGGCTCAAAGCACCCTCGCTGTCATCAGACATTGACCACAAAGGAGGAAGCAGTACTTGCCTACGTCCCAGGCTTTAAGATACTCTCAAGTTCCCATGTCCTCAGAGATGGGAAGTGTCCAATGGCAGAGGCAAGGATAACAGTGTTCCTAGGTCCTCAGACTGGTTGCACTGGACCCATGTGACACAAAGAAGTCAGTGAGGGGGTGAAGAAAATGTCCTCAGAGTAAAAGATTTCAGTATTAGGGTGTCATGTGGGCTGGAATGATGCAGAATGCCAACTGTAGCATCCAGAGTCTACTCAGGACTTCACGTTTTTATAACCCCTTTTCTATCTGTCAGAAAGGCTGGCTTACTGCTTTACTAGCCCATGTCCTCTAAGGCCAATACATTTCAAGGAAGGGTTAGCCTCTAATTGGTTCATTTACTCCAAAGCCCAGTAATTAGTAGTGAGAGCTCTTACTTAATGGCCTCAACCACTTTATCTTGCTTTAGAAAGCACTCAGAGAGGTCTTAGAGGGGATAACTGCAAAGGAATACAAAATGTTCAACCACTTACTATATAAGCATTACAACCTAACCCCAAACATCCTTAGTCCCCAAACCCAGAGAACAACAATACAAATTCCCCTACTTCCAGAGAAGAAATACTTTAACACATAGCTAAAAATGTCCATAGATAAATGTGTATATTCAATGAATCCTTTTCAAAAGTTATTTGTACATAAAACCCAGAGGCCAAAAGGAAAACACTGATAATTTGACAACGTAAGATTTGAAAAACTTGTGCATGGAAACACAAAGCAAAAACAAAACAAACAAAAAAACCCACCACCATTTAGAAAGGCAAAACTATGCATGGGGAATTCTCTGCAATGCTAAGAGCTACAAAACTAGTTTCCTTAACAGAGCACGGACTTGAATACAGAGTTCGTAGAAAATAAAAATGGCACTTAACCCATTTTCTTAGAAAAATAAACTGTAAAGGTAGGGTGCTAAAGGGGCGCCTGGGTGGTGCTGTCGGTAAAGCACCCAACTCTTGGTTTCGGCTCAGGTCATCAGCTCAGGGTGGAGAGATCGAGCCCAGTATCGGGCTCCATGCTCAGCAAAGAGTCTGCTTGAGATTCTCTCTCCCTCCCGTGCTTGTGCATGCACTCTCACACTCTAAATCTTTGAAAACAAAAAGGTAGGGTGAAGGAAATAAGTATAATGTATTCACAGAAGAATAAAGAATCCTATCATGCAGGTTTTGGAGTTGTTTTTGCTCTTCCAAGAAATACAAGTCCCTGTATCAAAGTCTGCAATACAGTTGTGGATCAAAAGCAGAAAAACTGTCAGAGAAGATGAGTTTTTCCTTAAATGCAATTTTATTAAAGTTCTTCCGTAACTCAAGAAAATGCTCCTAATAGGGGCGCCTGGGTGGCTCAGTTGGTTAAAGCGACTGCCTTCAGCTCAGGTCATGACCCTGGAGTCCCACGATCGAGTCCCGCATCGGGCTTCCTGCTCAGCGGTGAGTCAGCTTCTCCCTCTGACCCTCTTCCCTCTCGTGCTTTCTATCTCTCATTCTAATAAATAAATAAAATCTTTAAAAAAAAAAAAGAAGTTTAAGAAAATGCTCCTAATCTTCTCACATCCACTTTTTTTTTAAAATAAAGACTGTAGAAATGAATTCAAAAATTCAGGAAATACAGGACTTTAAAAATATCAAGACATATAAAGATCAAACGAACCCTTAATGAAACATCCAACTTAATCCACATGAAATTGATTTTTTTAAAGTTATCTACATCTAGTACTCTGTCCTTCATTCTTGAAATTATAGTTCATGAACACCACCTAGGTTTCAAATTTAAGCTCTCAAAATAGCTCTTACAAGATAATCCAATGCATGACTAGTTCTGCCTAATTGAGTTGCTATTTGAAAATTCACAAGCAGAAAAAGAACTAAGCCCTCTGTAGAACCCAAGTGTCCCAAGAGCCCATCTTTGTAACTTTTCCAGGCTATCAAGTCATAACACTGAAGGATTAGGAATATCAACTCTAAGCAAGTACAACAGTAAATGGTAGCACCTGAAGTACAACAAAGGGAAAAAGGTACAAATCACTTTAAATTCAGAGCTGCATATGCGGTATGCCCACAGTGAATGCAAAGGCACCTCCATTCTACCAGTTGTCTGAATTACTATTCTTAAACACTGTAGACCGTACTGACCAGAGCAGAATATACTGTATGACACTGTGCTGGTGAGTAAAGATTACGAATAACCAATTTGTAATGTATGAGGTTCAGATGCTGAAATTCTTACTTTTACATCACAATCTGATGTAAGAAATCATTTTTCCACTTTGGTTTAAGATACTACCTTTTAAATTTTATACTGTAGAAATACACTGGGGAAACCAGAGATGGGATGAGATGGTGTTCTTTTCAGAGATACACACACGAATTCTTAAACCTTACTATTCTTAGTTCTTCTTTTGAACATTCTTAGTCTTCCTTGGGTTGTTACTCAATGTCAACTAAATCTTGAGTATGTTCTGAATTGGGCAAAGGGTAAGAGTGAAACACATAGTGAGATATACCAGCACAGTAATTAATAGCATCTGCCCGATTAACAACAGCTTTTCAAACACAACCTGGAGAAAGATTATAGAGGATGCCATTACCAAGTACACTGTAATTTACTGACTTTATCAACATATTTTATTGCTATTTAATTATTCTCAGCATAGCAAGACATCAAAGAATTTTTCTAAAAACAGCCTTGGAAATTTTTCAATTTCAGAGTAAGTTTTTAAATTTAAAAAAACAAACTCAATCTAATTATAAACCACAATCTAAAATATTTGTTCAGAATTAAAGGCATTTAAGCTTTAGAAATTATCAAATGGGTTGATTAAACCAAATAAATGCATCTTTATCTCAATGTTGTCATTAAATGAAATGATTTATATGCATCTAATTATTTCTCAAAGTCTGACGAAGAAAATACATTTTATATTCATGTTTATGCCTTAAGGGAACTAAATCAAGCGGTTAAGTCAGCCTGTAAGCAACAGACCAAATCCCACACATCACACTTGCTTTTTTGTATTGAATATTAAAAAGAAATGAACCTAAAAACAGGAAGCAGACTCAGTGTCTATCAATCAAATCATAATCTTGAACCAAGTGGAATGTATTTCCAAGTATACCCTTTGGTGAACAGAGATCACCATTCCTCTGGTAACAAACTGAAACAAAGATAGTCCAGAAAACGTATCATTTTAAATTACCTTTATTAAAAATTCAACAGCCTTTAAAGAAGCACCCATTAGATTCTCAAAGGTATTTAGTAGCATGAAATTATGGATTTCAAGTAAATTAGACCTGATATCTTTCAAGAAGCTTATTTTATAAAGCAAAGTAAAGAAACGGAATTACAAGACGCTCCCTTTACACATAATTGGAGAGAACAAATAAAGGTAGGTTGCTCACCCCAAGCCAACAAACTAATAAGGAAAGCATCTGGTCTCTCAAGATCAACTGATTACCCTAACAGCACAAATGTTTATCTTACATCAACTTCTAGTCAATATACCATGGATAGGATTTGTATACTTCTGATGTGATTCCTGACTGCATGTCTGAACAATCCAAGATGAATACTTTAGTTCATCCAAAGAGTACTGAGTGCAAATGAAGAAACCTAAAAGTCATACTTTGCAGCCATACCACATACATACACTAAAAACTTCCCTAAAAGTAGCAGAGATTCATGGTGTCAAGCATGTAAAAAGACCACTCAGGCCCTTTATGATTTCCCAAGTTTTCCCCTGTATCTTTCCATTTCCACTGTTTAAAACTCCTTGGTCCATCCCTCCAACCCCTAACCTTTTAATATTATTCTCTGACTAAAGTTCAGATATGGAATCCTCATCTTCATAATACCTTCAAGATTACCTATAAAAGCACTCTAACTCCACAGTAAAGCTTTAACAAATGAGTTCTTTCCTTCCCGAACCCATTTTAACTATCAAGAGCAAATAAGAACAGAAAACACTATGAACCTCCCAGAACACACCATCATCCTCAACTTAACCATCATTGCTTGCTCAAGGCTGCAGCTCACTCAGCCCCTGGGATCAAGGTAATATGCTACTCTCCTTGATGAAAAGCCAAAATAAGCATATAAACTACCCCACAAAGTTACCTAAGATATGAATTACTAGCTGAAACAAGGCTAAACTCTCTCAAGTAGAACCACAGGTACCTAGATGGTATTTATAGCCTCTGTCTCTACATCAACCATACACACATCCTTTATTATCCCAAATACTACAAAGCCAAACAAAGGTTAGTCTTCACAAAGCTTTGGTCAGTGCAAAATATTACAAAATAACCTTTCAAACCAAAGACATGACAAGGATCTCTTATTAAAATTATAAGAAATTCTACCACAGCCTCCATCACACACTTTTTTGTAGACCCAACTATACTGGAACTCTAGAGACTTCCATTTTATTTTAAACTCTACCTCATGGAACTCTTGTTTCAGAGGAAAATAAAAGAGCTACATTATGGGAGGAATGTTTGAGGTTTCCTGAGCTCATAAAAGGTATTTATATAAACTTGCCTTAGAAAGATCAAGCAGCAGATAATAGGGGGAAGAGAAGTCTCCCCTTTGCAGAAAGTACTCAACGGTTACTTTGGACTGCTAGGTGCCCCCCCCCCCCAATCCTCTATCAATGGCAAGGAGTACTACAGCAATCATCTGTTCAGGTGTAACCCACATTTAGAAAAATGGTCTTCCATTGTGAAAATGCTGGTCACATTTTCACAGTCGTACGATAAATCTAATGGCTTTGTAAACTAAATCAGATTCAAGTTTGTAATCTTCCTAGCATTCAAAGATTTAGCACTTTAAATACCAACCCTGAGATAGTGCCAATTTATCTGAAAATATTAACTATAAAATGGTGACTAAATTCAAAAAAGTTTTTTTTTTTTACATAAGACAAAAATAGGTTTTGAGCATAGCTCATTAAGTAAACACACAACACATAATTAACCTCAAGAATTAAAATGGAACCAAATTAAACAATCTTTTCATCAAAAACCCTGAATAAGGAGATAAACAGTGGCACTTCGTTAACATATACTTAACAATTACAACTCTAAGAATATTCAATTATTCTCTTTCTCTTCTACAGGATTTGGTTTGATGCCTAATATTCACTTTTCCCCCCAGTTAATACATTTATTGGTGTAGAAGAAAAGTCCCTGAACCTCAAAATCAAGGGAGATAAATCTACATCTCCTGGCCGTGCCACCTACAAGCTAATGAACTTTAAATAGGCTGCCTCTGGCTTATCCACAGTAAATACAAAATACCTAACACTCCCTTATCCTGGGAAGTAAACACTATCACAGGTAAACAGTGCCCCATAAATACTATCTACACAGATTACTGCACTGTCTACAGTCAAGTTCAATACCTGGAATATATTACACATTCACAGTAAATGAACAGATACATCCAGAGCCATGACACTAGCTCTATTCTTATTTGATTCACAGTATGAGAAGTACTTTGATAAATGCAGTCATGTTGGAAAGTTTAACATCTCCAAGCGCAGCACTCAATCTAACTTGTCAAAATAAATGAAAAATTTTTACCTCACAGATTAATATTTTAAAAATACATATGTAACCTTTACAAAAAATCAAGTTCTAGGACAATGGTTCTTAAACTTTAACATTCATGTAAGTCACCTGGGAGTTTTTTTTTTTTTTTTAAGATTTTTTTTTTTTTTTGAGAGAGCAAGAGCCCTGTGTGCACAAGCAGGGGGCACGGCAGAGGGACAGGGAGATGCAGGGCTCAATCCCAGGACCTGAGATCATGACCTGAGCTGAAGGCAGATGCTTAACCAACTAAGCCACCCAGGCACCCCACGTGGGAATCTTTTTAAAATTCAGATTCTGGTTCAGTAGCCAGAAGAGGCCTGAGAACCTGTATTTATATCAAGCTCCTAAGTAACAAAGTACCTAAACCCACTAAGGTTTATGCCAGGAATGCACAGATGGTTCGGTATGCAAGAAATATCCTAATGAAATCTGTTACAATTAACAAATAACAAAAGCCATGTGATCATATTAATGCTTAAAAGGATCTAAGTAATTCATCACCTTTTGCTAAGAAAACGTTAAGCAAGCAAGGAATATTCAAGTTTCTTCATTTAGTAAAGGGTATCAAAGTAGATCTAGCACAAATTCTGCACAATTAACTGTGAAATATTAGGTAAGCTCCAATTTAGATCAGGAAAAAGACAAGGATACCTAGTACCACTGCTACTACTTATATACTGGAGTTTTTAGTCAATGCAATACTACTAGTCAAAAATATGCATTATTAGAAAAGGAAGAGTTGTTTTTACTGGAAATCACAGATCAATCTACATGGAAGAGCCAAGAGAATTTTTTTTTTTTAACTATTAGACTTTAGTAAGGATTTAAATATAAAGACAACAAAATTAAGTCTCATAAGTTTTTTTAAACTCAAAATGTCTAAGAAGTGTCAATATGGGTAAAATCTTAAAAGTTCATAGACTTAATAACCTGAGTAGAGTTTATGTTTCTATTATGGAAGAATCTACACCATGAATGCCAAATATCCCCCTGAAATTACCCTATATTTGGGGGAAAAAGAGGCCAACTTTTAAAGTTAACACTGAACCTACATATAATTCATCTTCAAAGAGGAAAAAAATAGATGGTCAAAGATCTCTCTTCCTTTTTACCACAAGCTGAGGCCATTGCTGCCTCAGGGACTTAGGACCTCCTATTCTTCCTGCCCTCAAATGCTCTACTTCATTTCTCTAACAGCTGGCCCAGTCTCATTGGTTGGACTTCAGCTCAAAACCTTCCTTCTCGGACTTTAATGTAGATACACACACACATGCCCATACACATCCCAGGTGCAAGTCTAGCCCATTATAAATCTCAAACCATAACCATCTCGTTCCCATCCACCTGCATACTCTTGAGCACTTCCATCAGAACATAAGTTCCATCACTGAAGAAATCACATCTCCTCTCCAAGGCCTGGCATGTCTGGCACAGAGGCTTGTTCTTAAAAGAAGAACATGTTCCTCAAAACAGTTTTTTTTTTTTGAACCATCCAAAAGTCTAAGCAGTTGGTTAGTTACACATGCATACAACAGAATAATATAAACCTCATTAAAATGACATTGCTGACAAGTAGTTAAGGATAGCTGGTAACTTGTAGAAGACCATGCAGACCACAATCCCCGTTTTATAATCAAATTTATATATACAAAAGGATATAGTTCTTATGACGACTACCTTTAACATTGTTTCATATTTTTAATATTTTTATATTTCTATAACAATGGTTTTTAATTAAAAAAACCAACATCGGTGTATTATATGCATGTATTTTAAGGATATAGACCTCTTCACTTCGCCCCTCAACTCCCTTATTACCTTATCATAATGTATATGAACTCAACCACTAATTTTTTTTTTTTTTTTTTTAGGATTTATTCATTCATGAGAGACAGGAAGAGGGAGAAGCAGGCTCCCAAGGAGCAGGGAGCCCCATGTGGGACTCAATCCCAGGACCCTGGGATTATGATCTGAGCCTAAGGCAGACGCCCAACCATCTGAGCCACCCAGGCGCCCACTAATTTTTTTTTTTTTAACCAGTGAACAAGTCCTACAGCTCAGTGCTGTTTGTAGAAATCCACTTAATCCCTTACCTTCCAAATATAAATCTTCAGTGAAATACATATTGCCAGTATTTTGCAAAGAGTAGTCACAATCCAGAAAGGCCCATTTCTTTCTTTGCAAGGTAGGAACAATAACCACCTCCCTCAATTCCTGCCCTAGTAATATAAGACAAAGAGTAGGGAAGCAAACATTTCATTGTGGAGTCTCACTTGGGGATCTGCAAGAATGTTGGATTGCTACCACCGTGACACAGAATACCGTGGAAAATGACCAACTCAATCAGAACCATGTATGATAATGTGACACAAACCCTCTATTGCAGTAACCTTTAACCACTAGATAGTGATCTTGTGGCTTCACAGCTCAGGCCTCTGACATCACTGGTCTCTTCAAGGGAAAAAAGTTGGATAAAGAAGATATTCAAATTCATCTTTAAGCATTGTTCTAATTAAGAAAACTAGACATTGTCAACTGAGCATTATGCACTTCAAACAGAGCTATTGACACGGTTTTAAATAACCAAGATGAATGCTTAAGTCCTGGTTCTTTTAGTACATTTATACTCAAATTTAACTGAGGTGGGGGGGTGGACGACGTAAAATGACAATTCCTATCCTCAGGCTTTCAGCTTTTGAACTCCCAGCTGTTCTTTTTAACCAGGTTTTTTTTTTTTTTTTTAACCAGTCTTGAATGGGGGGGAAAAAAATCACTACCAGAGCGCCTGGGTGGCTCAGTCGTTAAGCATCTGCCTTCGGCTCAGGTCATGATCTCAGGGTCCTGGGATCGAGCCCCGCATTGGGCTCCCTGCTCGGCGGGAAGCCTGCTTCTCCCTCTGCCACTCCCCCTGCTTATGTTCGCTCTCTCGCTGTGTCTGTCAAAATCTTAAAAAAAAAAAAAAATCACAACCATGCTCACACTAAGTCTTTTGCTTCAAGTAACTAACAGCTATACCCTGGCCAAACGGTGGGAAAGGGCCATCAATCCGCTGTGGTCCCATGTTCCCAGTCACTGCAATGCTCTTGCCTGTCCCTGACTGAGGATGTGACTGGACCTGAACTCTAAGTTTGCTTGGAAAAGTCTAGGGCAAAGCTTTAATCCTGACCCCTGCACTTCCCTTCCCCCCATCAGTGCAGGGCACTGGCATAACCAGTATTTCTCTAGAAGAGAAAAAAAAACAGTGAACTTTCTTTAAACTTTTCAACTTCCTTTGAAGTGGCTTTTTTTTTTTTTAAGATTTTATTTATTTATTTGACAGAGACACAGTGAGAGAGGGAACACAAGCAGGGGGAGTGGGAGGAGAAGCAGGCTTCCCGCGGAGCAGGGAGCCCGATGCAGGGCTCGATCCCAGGACCCTGGGACCATGACCTGAGCTGAAGGCAGACGCTTAACGACTGAGCCACCCAGGCGCCCCTGAAATGGCTTTTTATGTGAGGCACCTGGGTGGCTCAGTCGGGTAAGAGTCTGACTCAATTTCAGCTCAGGTCATGATCTCCGGGTCATGAGACTGAGCCCTGCGTCCTGCTCTTGCTGGGTGTGGAGTCTGCTTAAGAACCCCCCGCCGCCAGCTCAAGCTCTAAAAATAAATAACTTTTTATTTCTTAAAAAAAAGTTTTATAAATTATTTTTTAAGGAAAAAAACAATTTCTTGTAAAGATTTGAGAGAGAGAGAGAGAGAGAGAGAGAGAGAGAAAGCATGAGAAGGGGGAGGGTCGGAGGGAGAAGCAGACTCCCTGCTGAGCAGGGAGCCTGATGTGGGACTCAATCCTGGGACTCCGGGATCATGACCTAAGCTGAAGGCAGATACTTTAACTGATTGAGCCACCCAGGCGCCCTAAAATGACTTCTTGTAACCCAAAACAAGGCATATCTCTATATATTCAGACACAGACACACACACACACACACCCAGCCCAGGAGTTGAAACATAAACATTCACAACCACTGAAGACCATCACTTTTTTTGTTTTTGTTTTTGTTTTTTTAACAGCCACAGATATAAGTTGTAAGAGTTATCTTTTCTTTCAGGAAACTATTTTTGATGTAAAAGTATGCGCTCTGAAATCCTGTGCAAATGAATGGCTGACAGTTTTAGAATCACTGATCGTTTTAAAGCCAAGAGATCAATTTACCATTTTTATAGATTATTTCTTCATTGGCATTAAGGAAATGCCAAGCATTTTTGGTTTGACTAGAGTATGCCGTATTGAGTCAATGAAGCAGAAAATACTTAAGCTTTTCTTAAACCTCTGGAGACTACTCCTCTAGGTTGTAACAGAGATGTCCTCAGGACACCATGTACCATAGAGGGTCAGTCTCCCTATATTTAATGACTGGATTGACATACCTCAAATTCTTACACACCTGATAGGATTTTTCTAGGTCTTGCCTTAAAGTCAACTATCCTTTTTCTTCCCCGTAATCCCTATTCTACCTCCGCAAGTTGTCTCTTATTTGCTATTTCTAATACACTTAAACTAGAAAAATGTGATAGAACCTCATGTGAAACAGTAAGTAAACGCTTGGGATTGGTAAGGAGCATTCTTATCAAAAGAATGTGTACTAAGGAGGACTTCTATTTAGCAATGTTATCCGTTTAGTATTAATTATAGTTAATAATGGAACATCCAGGCCCAGTTTCCTGAGGGCAAAAGCTACATGATTCCTCCTTGTATTTCTATACCTAAGACCCAGCACAGGGACTTGCTAAGTACGGGAGAAATCCTTTGGTTTTTTTCTTCTGCTTTCGTACATTCAACAATAAAACACGATTTATCTGCACCTAAACTAATTTTAACAGATCCGGAGATCAAAACCCTCCGTACTTATTCATTTGCAAGTATAGTCTTCCCAAATCTTTTATCCTGTCATAGCCTTCTTCCCCGGTTAAGAGTCAAGCAATTAGATTACCAGGACAGGTATCAGGAGAAGCCAAATGGAGGGTCTCAGAACTATCAAGGGCTGGTGAAAGCCAACACTGACAAGTGGCAACATTACACACTGCAGTTCCTAGGAAAGGTGCACCTCTCATCTCAGAAAAGACTCCTTTCCCAAACAAAGAGGAAAAGGAAAAAAAAAATGTACATGGGTACTACTGATTTGCTGCAGCCCTTCCCATGCTTAAACTTGAATGGAGGGATAAAAAGACACAGGCACACTGACCCAAAACACTAGCTCTGTATGGAGGTTTTTTTTAGGGCTCTTAATTGTGAACTCTGCTACAAAGCAGTACTTTCTCATTTAAGTAGAAGTCCTTTCTCTCTGCAGCAGTACTTAGAGCACTGGATACGCCAACCTTTGTCATAGGATCCTTTCTGGAAGTGTAATTAAGAGCTACTAACCCCAGTGACTTCGGGTTTTCAGATATTCTTATTGTGGCAGAGTCACGAGATGGGAGACTTGCATTGTCAGAAGCTACTCATAACGTAGGGCAAAGAACTACAAATCAAAGCCACAAAAATTTGTTGTGTTTATGAAAACATAGGTTAGTGTTCCCTTCTGAGTAAATAAATCACTTTTGTGACCAGCTCAGTTCTATACAGAAATAAATTTGCTTAGAACCGGCAATAAAAATTTGACCTGTCATTTCTTCTCCTACTACTGCACCCAAACTAAAACACATCTAACAGGGGCGCCTGAGTGGCTCAGTCGTTAGGTGTCTGCCTTCGGCTCAGGTCATGATCCCAGGGTCCTGGGATCGAGCCCCGCCCGCATCGGACTCCCTGCTCAGCAGGAAGCCTGCTCTCCCTCTCCCGCTGCTTCTGTTCCTGCTCTCGCTCTGTCAAATAAAATTAAAAAATAAACACATCTAACAAAGTGTTCTGATTGGGAAATAAAGGCCAGAATCTACAGTTTATTGCCTAATTCCCCCTAGTAACTTCACTATATTGGCAAGGACAGTTAATGGATTTATAACATAAATGCTGCTTTAACACTGACTTAAGTTCATGTGTCTGTATAGCAAGTTTTCATCCAGATTCCTGTAATCCATTAATAGCAACCCCAATGATTTTTTTCTTTCTCTTGCAGCTTATCATAGCTTATCATTGCTATCTAATATAGCAATCTCCGTGAATATAATACAGACTAAACCATGAGTTCCTTAGGGTAGCACTAAGCATTTTTGCCAAAACTGTCACTTACATTCTTTCCCTCGACAGTTATAGCTAGCCTCAAGCCTAGCAATCTGTTTAGCCTGTTATTTTTTTTTTAAATGCCCATCTTTAAATTTTAATTCCAGGGTAGTTAACCTACAGCGTTATGTTTTAGGTACACAGTACAGTGACTCAATTCTGTATATTACTCAGTGCTCATCAAAAGTGGACTCAATCCCCTTCACCTCTTTCACCCATTCCCCCCACTTCCCTCTGGTAACCATTTGTTGTCTATAGAGAAGAGTCTGTTTTATTGGCTTATCTAAAGATGGGCAATATTAAAAGCAATATAAGTCAGTTGGAAGTTTTGTTTTTGTTTTTTTTTTTTTAAATTCCCAAACAAGGTTAAAGACTGTTCGTTTATGGAAGAGGGAGAACATGTAGGACAGCTGACATTCTACCGTCCCATGGCTCCAAATCCACCTTTTGCCTACCCTGAGAGGAGAGAGCTGAACACGGAGAAATATTCCTCCTTGCAGTGAACATGGTGTTAAAGGGTCAGTGGAAAATGCCGGTGGGACATTGCAGGAGGAAGGGGCATTCTTCCCTGGTTCGAACGTGCCTGGGTTCACGGCTGCTTAGTCCCATTCCCCAGCTGTAAGCAGTGTGAACAGGGGACACACAGTACTCCACCCCAGCTGCATGCCCCAAACCACAGACTCTCAGTGAGGCACAGCCCCAAACCTTGGCCCAATCAACACTCTACTATAGCCTTTGGCGCTGGATATGGTACACCCTAGGCCTTGTTCCACTTGGCCAGTGGGCATGCTTCCATTGCTAGAATGCTTCTGCCTTCTTCCACCGTCCGGGCCCATCTGAATCCCTGCCTACTAGACTCAAGCTGTTTCTAATCTGGAGGGGTAGTATCCTGCTTGCTTGGCAACTGTGGACCAGTGGTGGCCTGGACAACTCAGGAAACTTCTGGTATACTGTGGGCTAGAACCATACTTTCTACAATGAGCTCTCAATTCCAGTCTTGGACAGGGGGATCCCTTCCCAAGTTTGTTGCTTCCTCGGTTTATTAACTTGCTAAAGCTGCCATAACAATACCATAGACTAGGTGCCTTGAACATAGGAATTTGTTTTCTCATAATTCTGGAAGCTGAAGTCCAAGGTCAAGGTGTCAGCAGGTTCAGTTTCTTCTGAGGCCCCTATCCTTGCCTTACAGATGGTTGCCCCCTTGCTGGGTCCTCACGTGGTTTTTCTTCCATGCACATACAACCCTGGTTGTCTCTTATGTCTTCATCTCCCCCCTACTTGTAAGGACACCAATCAGATTGGATGAGGACCCACCGTAACAGCCTCATTTTAACTTGGTGACATCTTTAAAGACCTTATCTCCAAATATGATGACATACTGGGGGGATTAGGATTTCAACATATGCATTTTGAGGGGGCACAATTCAGCCCATAACACTTGGATGGGCTCATCTATCCCATTAAGACATCATTTAAAGTTCTATTCACTCCTTTTGTGGTAGGTTGTTAATCAAAGTTTTTCTTTTTCAAATTACTTTGCAAGTTTCTGCCTCCAAATTGGACCCTGATACTTTGACGGTGCAGTCATGTTTGGATTGGAATCCCTACATTCTATGTTCATATTTTTTAACTTCACCATCCATATCGTTACACACCTTTCTGATCTAGAAATAAGTGCAGTTTTACCGAATTCTAGTATGGTTCTGTTGAATTCTCTGCCACTCATTCTTAACCATCAGGACAACTTTACTGATCAAGGTCCTGAAGACTGGGTAACAGCAGCTTCAACTACTACTGAAGTGACCAAACTTAACTGCTCCCTTGACATTGGACAAGATCGATGAAGATACTTGAGCATTGTCTTGAGGGATACGGACTTTGAGGATGAATTATTTCTTAGCTCAAAACTGAAGTTCTCATTGTAAATGTAAAGCAAACCAAAGTCACATAGCTCTGAACACAGGCATACTATCCACCTGACATTTTCTGAAGCCCCCGAGTTTGCCACAATTACGTTCTATTTCAGTAAAACTAAGATACTGGATCAATTTATGGACAGCAGTATTTCAAGAACTCAGTCTTGGCACAAGGGATGCTCATTAGTACTAGATTATCGTTTGTGTGTTCTCAGTAGAAAGGGAAGAGCTGGGAAATATGAGTTATTTTTTTTTTTTTTAAAGATTTTATTTGACAGAGAGAGAGACAGTGAGGGAAGGAACACAAGCAGGGGGAGTGGGAGAGGGAGAAGCAGGCTTCCCGCTGAGCAGGGAGCCCTACACGGGGCTGGATCCCAGGACCCTGGGATCACGACCCGAGCCAAAGGCAGACGCTCAACATCTGAGCCACCCAGATGCCCCGAGTTTTTACCTTTATATAGAGATAGGATTTTGATATACAGGTATTTATACATACAGAAGTTCATACTGATAACTCCAATTTAAATTTAGGACCACAGGTTACTTATATTCTTAGAGAGGACACTGGTGGGCTTCTGGAGTTCTTGGCAAGACTACTACTACCTTGCCACCAAAACAAGGCTGTGTCCCTTTAATAACCCATTAAGCTGTTTCACATGGTTTTCTGCATGTATGTTGTGTATTTTGGATCACAAAAAGATTAACTAAAATTTTTAAAACATGGCAAGGGTCTAAGAAATGCTTCCTCACATCTTAGTAAAAAACAGTTTTGTAATGCATTTTACAAAATACCCACAAATATCAACTATCAAGCCATGAAAAGACATGGAGGACTCTTAAATGCATATTACTAAGGGGTGTTTTTAATATATGCAGCTAAAACATCCTCGGAAACCATTGTTTTATTATATTACCCACTGCTAAGACTACTAATTAGGCAAGTTATTTGCTAAACTGAGCAAACTCTTATTTATTCAATCATTTATATCATTTGCTGTTACTTTTTCCTCTTTTAAAGATTCTAGTATTCTAGGTCCTCAGCTAGTTGGGAATTCCACTTATTTCTCCCCCTCCTAGTCTTCCAAATTCCATGAAAGGAAGTCCCCAGAGACTAAACAGTATCTTATCAGTACTTGTATCAGTACCTTATTCAGTGATTTCTGGTAATACATCAATTCCCCATTTGCATGGTGCCATACATCCATGAACGCTATAGATGTTGAGTTATTCTAAAGGATTTTCATGATATACTGACAGAAAATAGAACTTCCAAAAAAAAAAAAAAACCGGAAGCAGCATTTCCTTATTGTCAGTTACAGATCTAAAACTCGGAACAAATGCTAAAAGCTAAAAAAGGTCTTAGATGGTAAATGTAGAAAACGAAAAAAGGTATAAAAACTTTTTAATATGGGAATTGCAAGTATTAACAGTGTATGGGAATGGGTGTGAAGGGCATCACCTTTATGCTAGATCCAATACGTTAGCGTCTGCCTTCGGCTCAGGTCATGATCCCAGGGTCCTGGGATCGAGCCCCACATCGGGCTCCTTGCTCAGCGGGAAGCCTGCTTCTCCCTCTCCCACTCCCCCTGCTTATGTTCCAGCTCTGTGTCTGTCTCTGTCAAATAAATAAAATCTTTAAAAAAAAAAATCCTCCAGAGTAGTGTATTTGCTACAGTTATTAACCCTACACTGACATAATCATCCAAAGGCCTTCGTTTACCTGAAAATTCACGCTTGGTATTATTCAATCTATGGTTTACAGACAAACGTATACTAATGACGTGTACCCGTGACTACGGTATCAGTATTTTCATTGCCCTAAAAATCCTGTGCTCTGCCTATTCATCCCTCCCTTCCCTATCCCTCAGCAGCCATTTATCTTCTCTATAGTTTTGCCTTTTCTAGATCATAGCTGGAATCATACAGAAACCTTTCCAAATCAGTTCCTTCACTTAGTAGTAATATGCATTAAGGTTCCCCCACTTTTATGGCTTGATATTTCTTTTAAGCACTAATATTCCCTGTCTAAATATACCAGCTTATTTATCCACTCACTTACTGAAAAACATCTTGGTTGCATCCACGTTTTGGAAATTATGAATAAAGCTGCCAGTGTAGATATAAGTTTTCAAGTACTCTGGACAAAGAGTAATGAGAATTGCTGAACTGTATGGTAAGAGTATGTTCTTAGAAGCTATCAAACTGTCTTCCAGAACAACTGTTCCAGTTTATATTCTCACCAGCCATGGGAGTTCTCATTGTTCCACATCAGCATTTGCTGTTGTCAATGTTTCGAGTTTTGGCCATTCTAACAGGTTTGTAGTGGGAGCTCATGGTTTTAAATTTGCATTTCCCCAGCTTCAATTTTAAAATTACTTTATTCATGTGTGTGTAGGGACATGGGGGCAAAGCTAATCCTATTATTCCCATTTTAAAGCTTAGTAAGAGGCGGCTAAGGAAAAGTGAGCCCACGGCTAGCATGTGAAACCCGGTTACAAGGTCCAACTACATCAAGCTATTCTGCCTTCCAACTGATATCCTGGCTAAGCATTTTGAAAAACAAGTCAAGCTGGGAATATCCTGGGTGGTAATATTAGCAAAATCCTCAAGGGACAGAGGAAGATATACTAAGCATATCACATAAACAAAATAACAGGAAATCTTAATTTAGTGAAGCCTGAAACAAACGTAGAATTTTGAAATATCAAATGAAATACTCTAAACAGCATCTTAACTGCACCCCTGTAACCATAACAGTATCAATGAAAACTAGAAAATCTGTATTATGGGGCTTAGCAAGCTTTGTATGTCCTACCAAAACAATATTCCCGTGTTTAAATTTTTTTTTTAAAGATTTTATTTATTTGACAGAGACACAGCGAGAGAGGGAGCACAAGCAGGGCTAGTGGGAGAGGGAGAAGCAAGCTTCCTGCAGAGCAGGGAGCCCGATGCGGGGCTCGATCCCAGGACCCTGGGATCGTGACCTGAGCTGAAGGCAGACGCTTAACGACTGAGCCACCCAGTCTCACCCTAAATTTTTTTTTAAATCAAGTATATTATTCACCACATACCAAGAATTATATCACGTTAAAACTTGTGTCCAGTTTTGTTGGGACACAGCCATGCCCATTCATTTGCATGCTAGGACTGCTTTTGCATTCCAAGAGTTGATACAGAGACACTATGGCCCACAAAGCCGAAAATATTTAGTATTTATACCAATAAATATGCAGTTATTTTATTGTATGGTTTTAAAGACAGCCAACATCTATTTTTCTTATAAGTTCCTGTGAATCAAACTATGATGTTCACACACAGTTGTAATTTTATTAAACTGATTGTAGTTTGGTTAATAGAATCCTCCTTTAGACACTTGATTCACGGTCTGTGTACTATTAACGGGCTGAGTGGGAATTATTCCTAGGTCGGTCCCACAGAGCTTTTGCACAAAGCTTAACGCTCAAATTAGAAAGCATGAAGGAAAATAAAGCTGAAGCAGGCAGTTTTTACAGGCAAAAGCCAAGATGTATTTAAAATGTAAGGAAGGGGCGCCTGGGTGGCTCAGCTGTTAAGCGTCTGCCTTCGGCTCGGGTCATTATCCCAGGGTCCTGGGATCGAGCCCCGCATTGGGCTCTCGGCTCGGCGGGAAGCCTGCTTCTCCCTCTCTCACTCCCCCTCTTGCTGTGTGTCTGTCAAATAAATAAAATCTTAAAAAAAAAAAAGAATATTAAAATGTAAGGAAGGCTTAAAAAAAGACTTCTGCAGAGACTTTGCAACATAGGTACAATAAAACTTTCAGTATGTTACTCCTGAAACTCATTAAATTATCATTGTACACATCATGTATGCTTTCCTTAGTCAAAGTGTTAAAAGAGTATCTGCAAAGCTCACCCACTAGAGATGTACTCCTAAACTAACCCAAAATGCTAATTTGCTTCTAGAAAGAAGTGTGCTCAAGGTCCCATATAATGCTCAAGAATAAACTTCAAATGATTATGCTTTGACCTCACATCTCGAGAAACTGATTTCACAAAGCTGTACCCCAGCAAAGTTCCTCTACAATTTTTAACAAAAGATCAAAACATTAACCCTCATTTAGAAGTCAGGTAAAATATGTTATTCTAGAAGTTATTCCCTGGCTGCAGCATAAGCAAGGAATGCTCTAGGCAGGTCAGGCCATGTAGCAATGCAACAGAAATAGACCTCAAAGGGGGGAAAAAACAAAAAAAAAACCTGCCATGGCTAATAATGAAAAACAAAAATTCACAGTATATTCCAGAGCATCATTAACCTTGACAAGGCAAATGCAGAATAAACTCACCAGTTCCTGCATAATTATAAAACTACATCAATTACCACCTCTAACTTACCAGTCACTGATAGCAAAGTTTCCTTTCAACTCTCAGACAGCAGCTCTAATTGCAATCATTCTGCTTGGAATTAACCCAGTTATTGTTAGAAGATGAATTCTACTGTCTCAAAATGAAGTTCTACTTCCTAAATTTTTAAATTTTATTTAGCTTTTAAAGAAATCATTTTTATTCAAGGAGTGTGCTCCAAACTCTTCAATCCTTTTCAGTAGAGAAACACCTGATGCTCCTCTCACAGTGAGGTCCTAATTGCACAATGCTCTTCTATTTAGGGAAGGAAAAAAAAAAAAAAAAGCTGCCCTTGTCTCAGTTTCCCCCACTGTAAAACGGGTAGACTAGAACCTAACTCCTAAGCTTGAAGTATTAAGTGACAATGATGTACCTTGTTTAAACACCATCTTAGCATATAAATGATTAATAGATTAGGATACATCCATGAGGTCTCAATACTGGTAATGAAAAAGGAAACCAATCAGGTTATAAAGTTTTAAGTTATGAATATAGTCTCTTTCTCCCACTCCCCTAGATAGCTTTCCTCTAAGAGTCTCAAGTAAACAGTGCTTCTGATTCTGAGATATGCATACAAATCCCCCTGGAGATCCTCTTGAAATGCAGAGTCTACTTTTAATAGGCTTGGGGTGGGCCTAGAGATTCTGAATTTCTAAAGGTAACTGTCCTATCTGTCCACCATCTGAGTAGCGGGGTCTTCTAACTATGGATGGAGATCAGCTGCAATTCAAAAAGTTATTTTTCATTGCAAGATATGGACTCCACTGAATGTTCACTCAGGAATTTTAACAAAACAGAACCTGGGACAGACCTAACCTTTGGAGCTGGGTCTCTGAAAAAGTCTCTTGCCCACCCTGCACCAGGTTCTGTCCTTTTTCCTACCCAGGTCCCTCACCATCTACTCAGGTAGGTGAATAGCCTATCGCTGGAAGGGTAGAGGTGGTTCAGGGTTTTCAAAAAAGCACTCTGGGATTCTGCTGTACCTCCCCCCACTTCACAGAGCTCTAATTCCACACCTGATCTTCCCAAACACTGACTTGCACAGGCACAAGGCACTGGCTTGCAACTGCCCAGTCTCAACCTTCAAGTACCTTCTTGTACTCCTAGGTCTTCAGCTTACTGAGTTACCCTAACAGTCATTTAACAAAAATTAGGAATCAGTAATACAAGTAATGGGGGGGGGGAAAACCCATATTTTCTTTTAATGTATCATTCTCACAGAAATCACCCAAGATAAATATTTTTACCATCCCTAGTTCATCGACAAGATGAGAAACAGGGAAGTCAAGAAATTTGTGCAAGGTCACGTAGCTAAGGGAGTATTTATAACATCTAGTGATAGTGTTCATGCTCTTAACTGCACCTTGAAAAGACTTCTGCACAAGCACTGAATTTGAACTACTAGGCAATGTCAGAGTCTTCTCAGTGCTTTGCCAGCCAGAAGATTAACTTCTAGAATTCTGCCACTCTGATCAGAAGAAATGAGCTCTCGTTGTTTTAACTAACAATTGCTTTTACACTTTCCTATGTTTAAGGGCCACTTGCACTTACTCTCTTATCCTTTTTTCTTTTAGGTTATTACTTTCATTTTTTAGTAGCTCCTTACAAATCAAGGTTAGTCCTTATTCTGTGCGACATGTAGTGAAGATTTCCAGTTTGTCTGATTATTTCAACCTTGCTTCTAATCTTTGGCAAATGTACTAATGTCTTAACTGCCTCTGCATTTGAATCTTGTATAGGAATGTCTTCTCCACTCCTAAGTGCTTGTACAATTTCATTTTCTGTATTTGGAATGTATTCTGAATCTGAAACTTTGTTCCTCACATGATGCACAGGAACAATCTAATTTTACTTTTCCATACGTCTATCCAGTTTTTTCAACATTAATAAATCCATTTCTTCCTCACCAAGAGGATATGCCCTCCTTTTCATATACTAAGTTTTGTGACCAATGAAATATAGACATCATCCAATAACAAACAATGCAGGTGCCCTTCGATTGTTGACTGAAAAGTTCAAAGTAGAAAAATAGCAAGAATAGACAGAAAAAGTATAGTAATTGGGTGGAGGGGAGGATTATCCCACCCTAGTATTAATTATCAATTCTCTAGAATTAAAAATTCTCACAAATTGGCCAATATTTATACTTAATCCAGAAATCCCATCTCTAGTGTATTCCAAAATATACTCAGAAATACAAAATTACAAAATAACTACAGCACAAAAATCATGTCATTACTATGATTTACCCATGCAATGCAATGATAAAGCTCTAAGAGACCAGTCTACATAGAGTGATCAACATAGAGCGACCAAGGAAAACTATTAAATGAAAAAAGCATGATAGACAATCTTTCAATAGGATTCTTTGTGAGTGGGAACAGCAAGGGAGCAAAGTTAAAATGGATATAAAATGTATTTCCCAAAGCAATAGGAGAACAACAAACAAAAAACACTGACATGGTTATCTAGGGAAAGAGGGAGGGGATGTCACTGAAAGCAAGATTTTGTGAATATACCTTACCCTATAGTTTTAGTTTTGGAAACAAAGTTTTGTGTTTTTGAATTCATTAACTTATTTTCAGTTAAAAATTTTTTACTGAGATAACTGTAGGATCACACACAATTGAAATAAAGAGGTCCAATGTCTGGTTTGTCCCATGGTAATAATTTGCAAAACTAAAGTATAATACTGAAGTCAGTATGTTGACATTGACACAATCCATCTACCTTAAATTTCTCTAGCCTTGTGTTCCTTGTATATGCACATTAGGTTATAAATGATTTCATCACCAGTGATGGTTCCTATAATTCAACACCATCAATACAAAACAGTAAGGATTATTCATATTGCCCATTTAGAACATCACCCCAACTGGTCCCTAACCCCTGGTGAAAACTAATCTTTGATTTCCAGAATTCTGTCAAGAAGTGTTGTAAAGTACACTTTTGCTTCTGGGAAGACTGAGTAGATGTACTTTTCCCTATTCCGCCCAGTAAGCAGAACTAAAAATCTTGGGTCTCACATATAAAATAAGGACCAGGGGCGCCTGGGTGGCTCAGTTAAGTGTGTGCCTTCGGCTCAGGTCATGATCCCGGAGTCCCGGAATCAAGCCCCTCATCAGGCTCCCTGCTCGGTGGGGAGCCTGTTTCTCCCTCTCCCACTCCCCCTGCTTGTGTTCCCTCTCTCACGGTGTCTCTGTCAAATAAATAAAATCTTTAATAAAAAATAAATTCAGTGCATGAATTCAATGACAGAATGGAGGGAACAGAGGAAAGAATCCGTGAACTAGAAATCAGAACAGGGTATGTCCTATCTGAACAAAGAGAAAATAAACTGAAGAAAATGAACAGAGCCTTGGCCAACTATGGGATTATAATTAAATTTTGTGTCATTGGAATCACAGCAGAGGAGAAACAAGATGGAGTGTGAGAAAGTAGTGAATGGTGGCTGAAAACTGTTTTCTGGGAGACATAAACCTACAGATTCAAGCAGCTCGGAAAACTCCAAACACAATAACCCCAAAGAAATCTATGAGAGGACACATAATTGAACTTCTGAAATCTTAAAAAAAAAAAATCTTTTAAGCAGCTGAAAAATATGACACACTTTATAGAAAATTTCTCATTGGAAATCCTGGAGACCAGAAGTAGCACAATGTTCTGCAAGAGGTGGAAGAAACAGTCAACCCACAATCCTATATCCAACAAAAATAAAGAAATAGAAGGGAAATCCAGACTTTCTCTGATAAAGAAAAACTAGAACTTTTCACAATCAAACCTACTTTAAAACAATGGCTGAAGTGTTTTCTAAGCAGAAAGAGACCAAAAGAAAGTATCCTGGAATATCAGGAAGGCAGAACAACAGAATAAGCCAAAATACAGGTAAATAGATAAAGCTTTCCTCCTTCTCAGAGTTCTAAATTACGTTTGATGGTTGAAGCAAAACTTATTGTTTCAGTATCACTCCAATAGTGTGTATAAAAATTATTTCATCCATTTTGTTTTTCAGTATAGTTGACATACACTGTTACACTGGTTTCTGATGTATGATGAGTCAACTTCTCTACCTCTTAGGCTATATTCATCACAAGTGTAGCTACCATCTGTCACCATACAACGCTATTACAGTATCATTGACTATATTCCCTACTCTGTGCACCTTTTATTCCCATGACTTATTCATTCCATAACTGGAAGACTCTCTTCCACTCCCCTTCACCCATTAGCCCCTATCCCCACCCCCTTCCTTCAGGCAACCATCAGTTTGTTCTGGATTTATGGGCCTCATTCTGCTTTTTATTTATTCTTTTGTTGTTGCTTTCTTTTAAAATTGCACATGAGTAAAATCATGTGTTATCTTTCTCAGTCTGACTTATTTAACAGAATACCCTCTAGGTCCATCCATGTTGTCACAAATGACAAGAGCTCATCTATTTTATGTCTAATACGTTTACATAGAAAATCGAAAACCTCCACTGAAAACTATTAGAGAATAAATGGATTCAGTAAAGTTGCAGGATACAAAATTAATACCCAGAAATCAGTAGCATTTCTATACACTAGTAACAAAAGAAATTAAGGAAACAATTCCATTTAGGATGGTACCAAAAAGAGTACGATACCTAGGAATTAATGTAACAAGGAGGTGAAAGACCTGTACCCTAAAAACTATAAAAACACTGATGAAAGAATCTGAAGACTACACAAATCTACTCCATGGTCATGGATTGGAATATTGTTAAAATATCCATGTAACCCAAAGCAATCTATAGATTTAATGCAATCCTTCTCAAAGTATCAACAGCATTTTTCCACAGAACTAGAATACTAAAATTTGTATGGAACCACAAAAGACCATGAACAGCCAAAGCAATCCTGAGAAAGAACAAATCTGAAATTATCAATTCCAGATTTCATAACCTACCACAAAGCTGCAGAAGTCAAAATAGCCTGGATCTGGCACAAAACAGACACAAATCCATGCTTATATGGTCAATTAATCTATGACAAAGGAGGCAAGATTAAACAACTGGGAAAGGTCTCTTCAATAAATGGTTCTGGGAGAACTGGACAGCTACATGTAGAAAACGACACTGGACTACTTTCTAATAACCGACACAAAGATAAACTCAAAAAGGATTAAAGACCGAAAGGTCAGACACAAAACCACTAACCTAGAAAACACAAGCAGTAACCTCTGACATCAGCCACAGCAACAATTTCCTAGACAGGTCTCCTAAGGTGAGGGAAACAAAAGTGAAAAACTATCAGGACTACATCCAAATAAAAAGCTTTTGTACAACAAAGTAAACCATCAACATCACAAAATGGCAACTTACTGAATGGGAGAAGATATTTATACAGGATATATTTTGGAAGGAGTTAATATCCAAAATATATGAAGAACTTACATAACCCTGAAAAACAATCCAATTAAACAGGTAGAGAACCTGAATAGACATTTTTTCCAAAGACAACACACAGATGGCCAAACACAGGGAAGGATACTTACTCAACATCATTCACCAGGGAAATGCAAATCAAAACCACAATGAGCTCATCTCACACCTGTCTGAATGGCTAAAATCAAAAGAGTAATAGCAAGTAGTCACAAGGATGTGAAGGGGGGGGGAAGGAACACTTGTGCACTGTTGGTGGAAATGTAAACTGGTGCAACCACTGTGGAAAACAGTATGGAGATTCTTAAAAAAATTAAAGATAGAAATACCCTATAATCCAGTAATTCCATTACTGGGTATTTATCTGAAGAACACAAAAACACTAATTCAAAAATATACGTGTACCCCTATGTTTATTGCACCACTGTCTGCAATAGCCAACATATGAAAGCAACCTAAGTGTCCACTGACAGATAAGATGTGGGCTGTACACCCACACACAGGAATATAGGAAATACTTAAAACACTATAAAAATGAGAGTCTAAATTTCAATAGGAATAGTAAAAAGGTAGATTGTCACAAGTTATGTATATTTAGGTAATACCCAGAGCTACCTCTTAGAACGCTATCAAGACTTACTTATACGTAGATACATTAAAGTAATCCATACGCAGTCCGGACCAAGAGGGAAGTGAAAATGAGGAAACGAAATGGCAGATTTATACCCTAAAATAGAAATGGTTATATTAAATACAAATGATTTAAACATACCAATTAAAGACAGATACACTACATTAAAAACCATGACCCAACTATATACTGCTTACAATAAACTCACTTCAAAAAGGACACAGACAGTTGAAAGTAAATATAAAGATATTATGCAAACACTGTCGAAAGGAAATTAGGACTCTCATAAAACAGACTTCAGAGCAAAGAAAATTAGTAGATATTACACAAGTCAATTCACCAAGATGACATCCCTAACCTAAATGTGTGTGCACCAAAGACACAAGGCTGCAAGATATGTAAAGCAAAACTCATAAAACTGCAAATATCCTCGTCTACAATTAGTTAGAAACTTCAACACTTCAAATTACTAGGAAAGACCATCAGCAGTGACATAGAATTCAACACCTTCAACTAAAAGAATGTAATGTTAACACTCTGCCCAGAATACATTCAAATGCCATGAAAGCATATATCAAAATATACCATATTCTAGGCCACAAACTTAAAAAAAAATGTAACCGATACACTGTGTTTACCTGACTACAATGGGACCAAACTAGAAATCAGTAACAGAGACAACAGGAAAATTTCCAAACATCTGAGAACTAAGCAATGCACTTCTAAATAATCAATGGGTCAAAGAGGGTCTCGAGAGAATTTTTGAGAAACATTAAATTGAATAAACATGTATATATGATGTATCTAGATTTATAAAACAATCTAAGCTCTCAGATCAAGAACCTAGAAAAAGAACAAAATAAACCCAATTTAAGCGGGGGGGGGGGGGGGGGGCAGATCAATGGAGAAAAAGTTAGTTCTTGGGGCAAAAGTCAGTCTTAAACTTCTAAAAATGGCCATAAAGAAAAAGACACATCACCATTATCAGGAATGAAATACAACACTATAGATCCTGCAGCCATTAAAAATATGAGTGAATGGGGCGCCTGGGTGGCTCAGTCGTTAAGCATCTGCCTTCGGCTCAGGTCATGATCCTAGGGTCCTGGGATCGAGTTCCACATCGGGCTCCCTGCTCAGCAGGAAGCCTGCTTCTCCCTCTCTCACTCCCCGTTTGTGTTCCCTCTCTCCCTGTGTCTCTCTCTGTCAAATAAATTTTAAAAATCTTAAAAAAAAAATATGAGTCAATACTATGAACTCTATGCTCATAAATTTAACAGCTTACCAAAACAATGCGTCAATTCCTCAAAAAACAAAACTACAAGTCATTGAGGAGGAAACACATAATCTGAATAACCCTGTAATTAAGTAGTTTGAATTTTTAATTTAAAATCATATAAAAAAAGTGTCCCAGCCTAGATGGTTTCACTGGAGAATTCTAGCTAATGTTTAAAGAATAACCATAGTTCTATACAATCTCTTCTAGAAAACAGAGTATTTCCCCTTTTATAAACCTGTCATTACCCTGATACCAGGATTACACAGACCATGCAAAAAAATCACCAGATGCAAAAGTCTTCAAAGTATTAAGGAATATAATTCAGCAATACAAAGAATTCTATACTATGATCAGGTGGAGTTTCTTTCAAGGAAATAAGCACTTTGACATTCAGTGGTGGCTGTGTTCAGCTTTCCCGAAACCTTTTTTGATTTGTCTAGTTGTTCTATCAATGGCCAGGAGTGATGTGTTTATGTCCAACTAAAATGTGGAGATCTGTTTCAGTTCTACCAATTTTTGCTTTATTGAGGCATTGTTTGGTATGTGCACATTTAAGAGTCCTGTCTTCGGACTTTTACATTAGGTAGTGTACCCCTTTGCAACAATTTTCTTTGCTCTAAAGTCTAAGTTATCAGGTACTGACAGCCACTCCTACTGGGTTTGTTAGGATTTTATGAGAAAGCGCGAGCAAGTGCGAGCGCGCACGCACCACAAACGCAAGCGAGCACTCATACACATGAGCAGGAAGAAGCAGAGGGAGAGGGAGAAGCCGACTCCCCACTGAGCAGGGAGCCAAAAGCAGAGCTCCATCCAAGAACCCTGAGATCACGACCTGAGCCCAAGGCAGACACTTAATCAACTGAGCCACCCAGGTGCCCTGCTCCTACCGTTTATTAATGTTAGCAGGCTCTAATTTTTCTATACCTTTACTTTCAACTTACGAATGGCAGGTGGCTCCACTGGATATAAAACCTGAAGTGGATAGTTAATTTTTAACACCTGAAGATACTCCAGGATGCAAGTCAGGAAATGCTAGGTGTGGCTGGCCTTCTGTGGGGGGAACCCAAAACACCCTGACACCGTGCTGTTCCCCTCTAGCTCATCTTCCCATCACATTTTACAGTTCTCGTCCGGTTGTCTCTGATGCCATTTTTTTGGAACTTAAGTGTATAAATGTTTTATTAAATACTTTTTGTAAAAAAAAAAAATCTGTTCATCTCCAAATCACCATTTTAAAAAGTCAAACAAACAAACAAAACATGATTAAAAAAAAATATGATGGTCCTACCCTGTCCTTCAAAAAGGAACAGGGCCATAATGATTGGAAGCTCACGGACCAAGGTCTGCCATGATAATGCCTAAGTATTCTTTTGTGGTCAAAAAGCACTGTTCTCCACTCTCTAATCCAACCAATTCTACCTACCATATTTTAAGGTGAAGTTTATACTACTTGCACCAATTCTAATGTGTTCTACTTTCCTTCAACAAAAGGGGGAAGCAGAGAATCCAAAAGGAAAATTTAGAAATTTCCTTCCCTCCACACTTTGGAGAGATACTACATTGATTTTGTTAAATGGTTTTTACAAGAAAAAACCTTTGTGAACAGCATTACAAGGTTGACCTCCCACACTCCTACCCTTGCAGCATGCAAAAGCCACAATTTTTTCAATTACCCTGTGAAGGAAGATTAATGTTAAACTGGTAGATGGATTCAGCTTTCTTTTAGATGTGAAGAAGGCATAAAAGTTTTGTAGGAAAAGCTTAGAATATAGTTAAACTGGTATATCAAGAGGATACTTCACTCTTAAGTAACCCTAAACCTTTATCTCCTACCATTTCATGTATTAAGTGTATTTTAGAACGGCTTAAAAATATAAGTTCAAGTTTAACCCTGCAGAAAAGATGCATTTTTAACAACTGTTTAAAAATCTTCAACAAAAATCTTATCAAAGACGGCTCTAACATCTCAGAAGTTGACAGCACGATTGTAACTCATTTAGGCCACGCTCAGCCAAAACAGCACAAAGAGCAGCTACCTTTTCAAGTATTGTGACATGCAGTAAGACAAAAATCCTTGTGAATTCACAGAATGAGGCATACAACTATATATACAACTATCCATTATACTTCCAGCAGTGATCACAGGGTAAAGTAGTACAGGAAGAAACTATTCTCCCCATTTCAAGGTGAGAATATTTTTTTTTTTTTTAAAGATTTTATTTATTTGAGAGAGAGAGAGAATGAGAGATAGCAGGAGAGGGAAGAGGGTCCGAGGGAGAAGCAGACTCCCCGCCGAGCAGGGAGCCCGATGTGGGACTCGATCCCGGGACTCCAGGGTCATGACCTGAGCCTAAGGCAGTCGCTTAACCAACTGAGCCACCCAGGCGCCCTCAAGGTGAGAATACTTGAGACACAGAAAGGTTAGGTTGCCCAAGATCACACAAGCAGTAAGAAACAGAACCACCATGCAATTCAGTTTGCCTCCATAGTCCCTGCCATTAACCCAACACTATATTGCAGAGATTCCCAGTCCTGGGAAATCACCAAAAGTGTGTCCACTGCAAAATTAAAAGGCAAAGTAAATGTAAAATCTACAGAGTGAAGATTCTATTTTATATGAAGACAAAAAAATGGCATTCTATTCATTGACAATGCTATAGAAATAGCATGAAATCAATGAAGAGTTATTAGTCAGAATGCTGCTAAAAATCAAAGGATGAAAATCCCACTGGTTTCAAAAGATCTGCAGAGACAAACTATTCTGAATATGCAACAATTCAAAAATAAGCAGTAAGTACCAAAATAAGAATTTTAACTGCTCCCATATACTGTGCATTAGAAGAGGATAAACAGGTTCAGTAGATTTTTTTTCAATAATTTCCATTTTCTAGTTTGTAATAACTGCAAAAAAAAAGTTGCATCTAAACACTAGGGGATCTTCAATTTCTATTTAGTAGGTTATTCAGAAAACAGACAAAAAGATCATAAAGGAAACAATTTGTAAAAATAAAAGGTTAAAGACAGTTCCAAGTCCAATACAGAAAAATTAAAGTCTTAATTTTTAATGAAAAAAATAGTTTCATGGGGTGCCTGGGTTGCCCCGACAGTTAAGCGTCCAACTCTTGATATCAGCTCAGATGATGATCTTAGGGTCGTGAGTTCAAGCCCTGCTTTGGGCTCCACACTGGGCATAGAGTCTACTTTTAAAAAAAAAAAAAGGTTTCATGATGAAATATACCATTTCTCACTTTTTTTCCTTAGCTCATGTGACTACAACTCCTTTAACTACAAAATGGCAACATAATACTTGGACACCTATTCGTATCAGAAAATTGGGGAAATTACCTAGGGAGGGAAGGCAGTTGTGAATGGATAGTGAAGTTAACATTTTCATATTTCCTCCTAGCCTTTGTTCTGTCCATTACATATCTACTTCCATTTTACATAATCATGATCATACGAGATAGTTTTAACACAACAGGCCATGACAAGATTCAAAAGCTTTAATAGATAAAATGGGTATTTAGTGGTTTGCATTAATTCCTACTGAAATTGACCATTTTTTCATCCTATAAAAATACTGTGAATCAGTTCAACAAACGGTACATGTATCATGCTTTAAGTTTAAATACTAAATTTGAGGAAGTGGTTTTAAGATTTTATACCCAAAAAGACATTTCCTTTAAAAAATTTTTTTTAAAGATTTTATCTATTTGAGAGAGAGAAAGAGCACGAGAGGGAAGAGGGTCAGAGAGAGAAGCAGACTCCCTGCTCAGCGGGGAGCCCAATGTGGGACTCGATCCGAGGATTCCAGGATCATGACCCAAGCTGAAGGCAGTTGCTTAACCAACTGAGCCACCCAGGCGCCCTCCTTTAAAAATTTTTTACTTCAACAGCATTAAGGTTTTTTAAAAAAATTCATTCAAGTTAACAAAAGTCCTTGATTAATTTATGGACTTTATAAGAATGTACCAATTCAGGAAATATCAGATTGAGTGCTCAGGGAAGGTTTCAGATGGAAAATATATTTGAGCTGGTTCTTAAACAAGGTTTGAACTGCTACAGAAAAATGACAGCCAGGAACCAGAGAACACCTTAAACACATTTGGCTACAATAAATTTATGAACTGTTCAGGAAGGAATGTCAAAGATAACGACCAAGACAGGCCTGCGAGAGCAGAGGTGACAGCTAACATCATGGGAATAGGTCAGATAGTTAAGGTAGACTAAACGGGTAATAACTGAAAATCAAGGTCTAACTCGGGCAATTAACCAGAAATAGCTGGAGAAAAAAAAAAATCCCATGTGCAAAAAATAGAAAAAAGAAAAAAGAACCATCAAAGCATTACAGACTTAGAGTAAGGGCAGAATTACCAAAATTCAGCGAGGAGACCATTTTAAGCAGGGCAACATCCCATGCTATAGAGGGGTAGGAAAACAGCAGCTGAAAATGCCAATGGATTCAGTGGTAAAGACATTCAAGAATTCAGTTTCGACAAGAACAAGCAGAGATACTTTCCAGATTTTGCAGTTTACCTTTCCCAAAAAGACCAGCACAAACCCAAGTTCCCTTATTAGCTAAGTTGGTAATGCATAGGGAAACTGAAAATCCAATCCATTTTTCAAAGAATGACCAGGCTGGTCTCGGGCCAGGTCACACATATCTCTGGGGAAGAACATCTCAGAGCAAAGAGCAGAGAGAACATGGCTAACATGCAGAAGGCAGTGCAGAGAGACTGCCAGTGAGTAAAAAACAGGGAAGCAAGGGTGGGTAAGATGGGACGTGAAAGGGCTGACAGGAGAGATCCTGCAGGTCACTGTAAGACCCTCCACTTTTCTGGATTAGGGAACCACTGAAGGTTTGAGCAGAAGAGGGAAAAACCACATGACTCAGAGCCCTGAAACAAGGAAGAACAGCAAAACTGAATGACTGGAGCCATTCCTACAGGGCTTTGTGTTTACCAACAACAGTATTGAAGAACTGATTCACTGTGCTGCCTAAGTTTGTCATGAGCTCTATACAGCACACGTGCCATAAACCAGAAATAAAGTTGGGCCCAGGACAGCAAGAATCACCTGGTCCCATTGACTCCTAATGAGGGAAGCCACTTGCCCAGTTACCAGGAGGTACTAGAGAAACGATCCTAAGCGTGCCAGGACATGGAAAAAAAAAAAAAAATGAGCAAGTGCTTCTCTAGAGGTAGGCAAGCATTAACTACGTAAGCAAGTTAGTTACAATTTTAAAAGGAAAAGGAACCCGGGGCACCTAGCTGGCTCAGTGGAGCATGGGACTCTTGATCTTGGGGGTTGGGAGTTCGAGCCCCACGCCGGATACAGAGATTACTTAAAAATAAAGTCTTTACAAATTTTTAAATAAACGGGAATCCAAAATATGGATTACATTTAAGTCTTTTATAAGGAAAACCAATCCCTTAAGTGTTAAAAATCAAGTTACCTTTGGTTTTACCTTTTGACGAAACAGGAAGTGAAGATAAAGACAACCAATTGAAAACTTAGATCATTTACTCAGATCTACTCAGAAGTGGAAATTTTTGGTCCCTGCATTCCATGTCTGTTCAATGATGCTTTCCAATAGTCATTTAAGTAGTGAATATTGCATGTGAAAATAAGTTATTAGATAAAAGGCAAGGTTATGTAAGAATCTAACATGTATTAGAATTTACTTACAGAATACAGACCGTTCTGTTTTTCAAGGTTACTGAAACAACTCGGTTGTAAAGATTCAAAGCATCCAAGCCACTAAGAATAGAATTTTATAGTTAACAATTTGGTTTTATTAGTTGACTTATAAGAGTACAACACTTTGCCAGCTAAGAGAATATATTTATCACATGCATATACAAGTATACATGTCTACCATGCAGGTCTCATTTGTGTAGTAACATTTACTTTGTAACTACAGATCCGTTTTCCATTTGTAATGTTGGCCATTAACCCCACAAAATCTCCACCCTAAACAATTAGTTTTGAGAGTTTTGGACAGTTTAAACTCCAGTACAAGCATTAAAAGGAGTTTTTTCATCCTGGCTAAAACACTGCTAAGTGATGCCCTTAGATCACTGCATATAGCCTCTAGCATGGCAGTCTACGAAACAGCACTGAAAAGAAAATAAGCAATCTACCATCACCAACTTCCAGATTCCTTCTGGCTTTCTTGCTGTCTTTTCTGTACCACTGTATACCAGAGCTGAGAGAGTGGACTCAAGGGTGCCAGAGTCACATCAAACCTCCTTAAGGGACACACTGGTACACAGCATAGATGCCCAACAGAGCCTGAGAGCCTAATTCTATCATATCTAAAACTGATGAAACAATTACCCAAAAGTAGCCACTAATGTATGGTGATTAACATAATAAATAAAAATAATAAAAAAGTAAAAAAAGTAGCCACATACTACAAACTGAGAAAGCCTCAGAGTGGCAGCCTCCAACTTATAAGGGGTTTTATTATTGCATCAAGTATCTGAAAAAGCACAAAACAATTTTTCATTTTTCTGAGTTAAAACATTTTAGGAATGGCAGGAAGTTGATAAACATGATAAAATGTACCATACTAAACAGAAGCCAAAATACGCTTCATGGCAAAGTGGAGAACTTCTCTTCAAATCTATCCGATTTAAAAAAAAAAAAAAGTATTCCCATCATTAAAATCCCTTTGCAAATTTTTAGTGATATGAAATGGATAGCAAAGTATTGTATAAATTGCTCTATTATTTGCAGATACACTATCTATAGAAAAGATTCTTTACTAAAGCTACGTATATAATAAAACTTGCATGCTCATACACCAAAAAGGTAGAAAGGTTGTGAATATAAAGGTTATTTATTGCAACACAATGTCTTTTTTTAACTAATATTCCAGAAAATACAAGTCTATCAAACTATCACTGCTGTTTCACAGACTGCCATGCTAGAGGTTACATGCAGTGATCTAAGGGCATCATTTAGCAGTCTTTTACCCAGGCTAAATTCTTTTTAGTGCTTGTATTGGAGTTTGAACTGTTTAAAACTCTTCAAACTATTTAGAGTGGAGATTTTGTGGGGGTAATGGTCAACATTACAATTGGAAAGTGCGTCTACAGTTCTAGTACACAAATAAGACACATATGGTATATATACTTGTATATACATGTAATAGTCAAACTACCAGTAGAAATTGACAAAATAAAGCTTATTTTGAAAGAATGTCGAATAGAAAAATATGAAAGGGACAAGGCAGTTTAGCTCCACCTTGCACATTACACACTACCACTAAAAATCAAAATTAGACCAGATGGAGAAAAAAAATTAGAAGTCTAAGATCTAATTATATGGGATGTATGATAAATTTACTATCAAGCTCAAGGATTAGGAAAAATAACTAGGTAATGCAGCACCACAGAAAACTTTCCATTTAAATGTACTTTGTAGCATAAAGCATGCTACAGCAACCATAAATTTAAAGCCAATTTATTAGAGGTGAAGATGAAAGTTGAGTATTTATTAGGTTTCCATAGGGATATTAATTTCTCTCAAAGTTTGCTATAAGAGTAGCAAAAAAAAAAATCCAAAGATCTGATTATTGGGGGGGGGGGGGCGGAACAGAACCTCTCTGCCTACCATAAAATAGTCAAAGAAAAAGAAAAAGAAAAATTGACTTGGATTCTCAACTACTCTAAAACCATTCTTAGAAGAACTGAAGATCTTCAAGACTGAGTCAACTGAATCCAAATTTCAAGAGCCTAATTCCTACTAAGCGTGGTACTCAATTTTCTACTCTAAGCCAACTATCCAGTACGACCAGTCCTTCAGTCAGAGTCCCAGAAAGAGATGGGACACTCAGAATGGGATAAAAGGAATTTTTTTTTTTTTTTTTTTTTTTTTTTTTTTTTTTACAATAGAGTGATTTACAAGGTGTGAGCGTAACAGAACCACAAGGGATGGAACTCTGGCCTAGACAACAGTGGCTGAACTGTTACCACTCCTAGACCAGAAAGAGGTGATGGAGCAGTCACTGCCACTCTGAGAAACAGCGACACAGTTGGCTGCTCTGTGGAGAGCAGTGAGCTCTGGCTGAGGAGCACAGCCCACTCCAGACGATCCTAGGGGGCAGAAATGGGGGATGACTACACGGACTTCTGTCTTCCCCTATACCTCCAGCTTCAGCCAGGCTCCCCAGAGCCAAACCTAACCAGGAGCCTGAGGCTAAGAGTCCATACAGGTCAGCCTCTGGGGCTGAAAACAGGGTGAGAAAGGGTGGAAGGTGGGTCTAGAGGAGCAAACAGAAAAATCTGGTATGACAGGGTGAGCCGAGTCTCAGGACCTCTCTTCTGCTTTAATTCTAGTTTGCAGCTTTGTTCTTGCCAGTTTCAGATCATGCCCTAAAACGCAGTGGAAGGCCCCTGGCCATCTGCAACTTTCCTCCATTCCTTTTTAACCATCTCAGAAACTGACACTTATTAATATTCACAATAATCCTAAGTACCAAAAAGTGATAATATGGGGGGAAAAAAATCACTAAGCTTATTATGAAGTCCAACAACATAGTGCTTACAGAATGACACAAGAAAAATAAGCACACAGCCTTTGTATGTTGAAGTCCTAACCATGTGAATCTACGTGTTTAAAATGGTATGTGTTAACATTCTAGAAATTCAAAGACCACTATCAAAATATAGAGGTAGGAAAGGGACGAAAACGAGAAAAACAGGTGTCTCACATCACCTAGTAAGGGCCCAGGCAATGCTTAATTTGAAAACAATCATGATTTTGCTCTAAAGATAATTAAAGGAAATTAGAGAACTTGTTAAAAGCCTTTCAGTAGCCACAATACCATGGGAGATTTTTTTGGTTTTGGTTTTGTTTAAAAGCACCTCAAAAAAAAAAAAAAATCTCTAGTCAGGGCAGAAATCAAAAACTGTATGTGAAAGGAAGGCACAAAGGAAAACAATGCTTTAATATCATATGATAAAGGTACTTAAGAGATTATGGTGCTTTTCACAACTAGCTAAGGATAACAAAGTTGGAAAAACAAAAGGCTTCCTTAGTGCTCTGTGGCTGCTAGATAATTCCCACTTCCGAAAAAACACTAACAAGAGCCTGTACTCCTTTACTAAATGGGGTATTTTTCTTTCCTACCAAAAGCAGGATGAAATTTCCCCTCAATACAGAAGGATGGAGAAGGCAACCCACAGAATGACACTTGTATCTGCCATAATGGAAAAAGCTATCAAAACATCAAAATGTTAAGTTTAGAAGGAATGTAACTAATCTACTTGTACCATTACTTTGACCTTTGAAGTGGCAGTCTAAGAATTACAATCAAACTTTAAAATGAAGAGATATTTGACACACACAAAAAATGAAGAGATATTTGACACAAACTTGAGATGTACTATCAATGATAAAATCTGGTAGCCTCTGGGCAAGCTACCTCAGATGTAGTGATTGCCTCCTCTAACCAGACAGGATCCTGTTTCAAAAGAAATAGACTTTATCATCAATTGCCCTGGCAATCCTTATCAAAATCTGTTTACAATGCTATTAGCCTCTGAACCTTCCCGACGGTTCAGTCTGATTTTAGCCCAGACCTCGAGAGCCAGTGAGTTTCATCAAGGTGCTTGGATCAGTCATCTCAAAGGCAACGCTTTGAGAAGGAAATGCACCACCATCCACCCAGTTACTCAAATCTAAAAGGTAGACTGGAAGTTCATCTACAGGTGTGGATCACCAGCCAAATGATAAGAAAGCCACAGACCACCCTCACTGAGGAACATTTCTGAAAATCTGTGGGGTTATTTATGTTGTCCCAATGACATGGGGGTGAAGAGACAGATGACATCAGATGAGCAGGGGCTAGTTATGCTAAATGATCTACATGAAGGATGGTCCTGGACCTTCAAACATCCTCTAGGACATCCACATAGATGAAAGATACACTTATTTGAGCCCAATACTAAGTTTATATAAAAGTATTTATGTGTAGTTCTAAATATATACACAATTTTTCAAAAATACAACTACTATGCAAATCTAGGAAAGACCATATTTTACTAGAAATCTTAACAGTTTTGCTAGTTTGGAAAAATCATATTGCAGGCCATGTTCTTTGAATCAACAACCGTATACACTTATGTCACTGCCCTGGTGATTGGTACATCCCATGATTTTATATAAATAGGAGCACATGCATTTTAAATTAGATCTTCTAGACATCTGTACTCAAGTACTTACACATTGATTTACACGTTAGTTTACTACAGTTATTTTTACTTCGTGTTATAGATAGGGCATTGTACTATCATCCATTTGTTATAAACATTTAAATATGGCTATATGATCAATGAATTCTACTTTAGGACACAAAAAGTGGTATTATGCATTATTGGTTATTTAAAAAAAAAAAAAGTACTGGTCCCAACAGAATTAAGAACAAGTGATTCAGTGGTCTCACTACCGAATTTTAAAATGAACATATTTAGAAAAAGTTTGCACCCTCGTTCTCCAACATTAGTTTTTAGATCCTTTCCTTGAAAATTTAGGTTGTCATTCACATATTTGAAATCTCCTACTCTCCTGACCCAAGACTTCTCATTTCCTTATAACCCAGCTTCCCCTAAGCTCCCAACAGCAACTACATTAGCCCTGTGGCAAGTACAGTCACGTCTCAGCTATAGAAGAAAGCTATCCTGAAGATCCTGTCCAGGCTTACGTAACTACGGAGACATCTTCCTGAGACAAAAGACAGGGAATCAAGAGGATCAGCTTAACCACCAGCCCATATTAATGGACTTTGCATTAACCTCCTTAAAGAGGGCTACAAGAATCCAAGATTAGCAAGAGGTGTGTCCTGTTCTTGGTTTCATCTCTGGCTATCCAATGTGTCCCTGAATAAACTATGCTATGTAAGAGCTTTAAATTCTTCAGCTGTAATCAGGCATATGTATATATACCTAGACATGAAATCATGAGATCAGTTATCAGAAAAAATGACACCCTGGAGAGGGAAACAGCAAAGTTGGTGCTTTGATACAAAGGATAATAGTTAAAATGCAGAGGCAGCAATGCGTGTGTGAGCTCTCTAATGAAGAATCTAGTTCCTTGGGAAGTTATGCTGTCACACTAGATTACGACATCTGACGAAGAAAAGATAATTTCACCATAAAATTAAGCAGTCTGGCAAGACAGAGTATAGAAAGCCTGACTTGAAATTCTACACTGATCAGAGTACAAGAGCAAGAGAGTCAGTTAATGAAGAGAGTGTAAAGAGGACCTGGGTGTAAGGGATCTGAAATAAGAGGAGCCTACAAAATGAAATGGGGGTTGAGGGGGCACCAAAGATTGAAAGTGAAAACAGGATCCAGGTGGAGGACAAGTTAGAAGGCATTATGAGCACACAGGTCTGATAAAAAGGTGAACAAGGAATTCAAAAGTAGTACATTGTATCTGAAAGGAAACTAGGATCCCCAGCAGAGAAGTGCTCACAGATGAGCAAGGTAGGAACTCAGTTTCCAGGCAACTAGGGCACCAAGATGAGAACGGGGCTGAACACCAGCCCAGCAGAAAGCTGAGTCTATGGCTTTCTGCTTCCAAACTCCTCATACAAGCCCAACAAAAGCCAAAACTAGCCCCGCCTGGGAGGGGTGAGGCTGAACCTACAAGATGGGGTTAAGTGTCAGGACTTAAGTCGGATTTCACATTCATATTAAAATTCATCTTCTAAGATCAGTGGCAAACTCTTTCATAGCTTTAAAGCTAAGGCTGCTTGCCCTTTCCTCTAAAAAGGGCTACTTACTAGGAATCTTGGTCATCCCTGCGATCTAGATTGGTCACCGAAGAGACATGTATCTGCAATCATGTCTAGGAGTTCCCCTCTCAAAGAACATGCCATAACAAGGCATTATCACCGGACAGCCTATATCCTATTTACACACAGGGAACATTTTAGAAGACTGGCACTCAAATATTAGAATGGAAAATATAGGTTAAGTAAGTAGAATATACCTCTTAAAATACCTCTACAGTGATGCATCCTAACTTACAGTTTGCAGACAGGAATTCAGGTATAATGTATGCAACCATGTGACAACACTACCCAAAACCACACCAAATAAAGGATTGGAAATCAGAGGTTTGATGTGGTTAGAAAGGTCAGCTATTTGAGTTTAAGAGGCAAAAGAGATTTACAGCAGGCGATTTTAAGAGACTGAGCAAAACTCAGATGTATAGACATGTGGCCTAAATATTTAAATGAAAAGATGTACCAATATTTTATTCTGAGGTTTTGTTGCCAAGTCCATATATATGCGTGTGTATGTATATATATTGTAGGTTATGTTTTCTCCAGTTTTTCTTACCCCGTAAGCTCATAGCAGGGCAAGATCAAGGTGCTTCTGAGAAATTTAAAACTTCAAATTAGGCTTTTTAATCACCATTTCCCCACTGATAGGATCTGAGCCAGATAGATATCCTCAGTTTTCTACCACAAATACTAGGAATGAGGGAGAAGAGGGGTTATTGCTGTCCATCAGAAGCAGGATAATGGCCACAAAAGATTAAGATGATTAAGAGCTTTCTCAAAGTCCTTGGATTGGTGGCTGTGTGACATCACTGTCAATCCTTTATCACATCTTTGAAAATCATCATGCCCCAAGCTCAGACCTGAGGCTGGGCTGGATGTGTATGGAGTTATAACTAAGGAGTATTCCCTTCATTAAATCCCAATTTCTTTGCATGGTACCCAAACATCCACAATTTGACCTTTCCAACTTTATCACCCCTCCATGTCTGTTATACTGCAAATCCCACCAGATTATACCAACTACTCTCAACATACCTGCCACTCTCCTATTCCTTTGAAACCATCTCCTTTTAGTCTTAAGACCTCATTCAAATGCCATCTCTTTGGTGCCTTCTCCAATCACCCCGATTAAAATCAGCCCTCTTGCATAAATGTCCCATGTGTTTATTTCAAGTTTGTTTTTCCCTTTTTTTTTTTTTTTACATGAAGCTTCATTTATAAATCTCTCCCACGGTACTAACTATCCCACTGCAACCTTCAGCCTGAAGCAGGCCCTCATATTGAGGAGGAAGATCTTCAAACTTCGAAGTTTGGGGTTTTGACTACAACTTAAAATTGAAAATTACCAAAATGAGATTTGTAGGACTACAGGCGGCAGAATTGATCTATTACCCAAGTTATTGCCCAGGAAAAGTTACAGTACCTACTGGACATTCCATCTAAGGGGGGGAAAATAGGCGTTTGAAGGAACACCAAGTTGTATTGTTTTTGCACATCAGCACAATGGTTAAAATATCAAGAGAGAAAACTGGCACATATACCTCTATCCTAAAAATCGAGGGGTAAGGAAAGATGCTGAGTTCTAGCTGTTTATCTGCAGGGATTTCACGATTAGGTTTGAGACATTTATTGTAATGCAAGGTACTAAATGGTAAGCATTGCATCTTACATATTCCACTTAGTCGTATTAAAGTGCTGAGGATGTTCAAATATTAAGTGATAATGGTACTATAAAACCTAGTAAGCAAGGTTTATTCATCTCTAAGGAATAAAAAGATGAAAAACTGATTTAACAAGCCTGTGCAAGAAAAATTGCTTCATATGCTAGAAAGATTGTATACTAAATTGTAGCCTAAAGCAAAAGGTACAAATCTCTCAAATATCAAGAAAATTGTGGTAATTTTTTAACCAGTGTTGAGAAGCTTTATGGATGAGTTTCTCAAGTCTCAAAAGCAAACTCTAGGTTGAGTTTAGTCAGATGCAAAAGTCGCCTAATACAAGAAATCTAAAGCCAAGGACAAGGTATTTGAAGTGCCACCCCAATTTTAAAGTGAAATATATTCAGGGATTTAGCATGAGAATTACAGAAATAAAAGTTGTGATGGAAGCTATTAAATAGAAGTCTGTGCTAACTCTAATAGCCGAAGACAGACCAGTTATTTACATCTAGGTAGGTAACAACAACAAATAGACCCAAACACAGTCAAAACTCAAGTTCCAGTAAACGATAAAGCTGATGTGATGATTTTACCAATCAATGTCACTGAACTAAAAGGAGCCCCAGAAAGCTGGTAAACATTTCTGGGTGTGTATGAGTGTATTTCCCCAGAGATTAGCATTTGAATTAGGAGACAGAATAAAGTTTGTCCTTTCCAATGCTGATGGACATCATGAATCCAGTGAGGATCCAATTAACAAAAAAGGTAGAGAAGGGTCCATTTGCTGACTGTGTAGCATCATCCATCTTCTCTTGCCCTTGGACATCAGTGGTCTTGGCTTTTGTATCTTCAAACTTGTATGAGGACTTAAACCACTGGTCCTTCAATTCTTATGCCTCTGGACTCAGAATTACGTCAATGGCCTTCCTGGTTCTCTAGCTTGCTGACAGCAGACTGCAGAATGGCCTCCATAATCAGGTGAGCCAATTCCCTTATTAAACCTCTTCTCTTGGGGCACCTGGGTGGCTCAGTTGGTTGGGCAATTGCCTTCAGCTCCAGTCATGATCCTGGAGTCCCGGGATGAAGTCCCACATCGGGCTCCTTATTTGGTGGGAAGCCTGCTTCTCCCTCCGACCCCTCTCCCCCCTCCTCTCTCAAGTAAATAAAATCTTAAAAAAAAAAAAAAAACAACAAACCTCTTCTCTCCTGGAGCATTCCCCCCTCCCCTCTAACCACAAAGTGGTTCTACTTGTCTAGACAACCCTAATACAGCCTATTAGTAATGTGACAAAGTCAACTGAAACCTTCACATCCTGAGACAACCCTCAAGTTGGCATCCACTCCTAGCAGTATGCCATGCTACGTATGACCCTGCAACATCCCTCTAACCAGAGGCTGCTCGTAGTCATAACTTTGGTGCTTGTTCAAATGTAAATTCCTCTGCCCTATCCCACACCTGTTGACCCAGAATGCCTGCCAGTAGGCTCAGGAAGGTGCACTGCAGAAGCCTCCCGTTAGGTGGCTAACATATGCTGCAGTTTGAGAACCATGGCTTTAGAAACTTGAATTTAATAAAAAGTAAAACCTGAAGTCTCTCTAGTCCACTATTCCTTTTTTGTTGTTGTTTTGTTTTTTTAAGATTTTAGAGAGCATGCCCACACATAAGCGGGGGTAGGGGGTGGCAAAAGCAGAGGGAGAGAATCTCAAGCAGAATCCTAGTCAGAAGCAGGGCTCAATCCCAGGACCCTGAGATCATGACCTGAGCTGAAACCAAGAGTGCAATGCTCAACCAACCGAGCCACCCAGGCGCCCCAACCTCATTCTTCTCTTCTAATCTAGTTCGATAGTTATTGCTTACCAGAAGTCTTCAGTGATAAATTCATGCGTCTTTTGCTTTCTTCGATAACTGTGTGTAGCTCTTCCCCCCCCCATTTTACTGTATTTATTGTTCTCATTTCACTTGTTTGAACAAGAGCCACCACATTTCTCTATGTCTAACTCAAAGTCTTCATTTCATCAAGAGCCCCCCATGGGAAAGATACTATTCTTTTACCCATTTAACACATTTTCATAACTTTGTTTCAGCTCACACTGCTAGGAATTAGTGACGTTGCCATTCAAACCCGATAGCCTTTATCAGTTATTTACTTAACTTCCCTGAAGCAAATTTTTATTTCATAGTCTAGAAAAGAGAAAGTGTTCCTAGCATAGAATAGCTAACAGTAGTAAGAGCAATAAAGGTATTATAATAGTGCTGGTTAATATTTAAGACTGAAAGCAATTAGCAAAGCCAATAAACATCCTGCCTACACAAACTATTAGGGTGGAAACAAGATAACTTGTTATAGAACCACATGGTAATTTGCCAGAAGATCTGAACCTCCTATCTAATGAGATGATCTCATTAGAATACTCAGTATCTTCTTAGAGCTAAGCTTTTGCTGTTTTAATAAATGTCCCTGATAAAAGCAATGCCCTCTCAAGCCTCATAACTAGGACTAACAGCGAAGTCCCTGCCAAGGCAGAATTCCAAGGCAAACAAGCCCTTCCTCAGAAACAGTCCTCAGATACCAGAGTCACTGCTGGAATGAGGACAAGGGAATCTGAATCTCTCAATTTACACGGAAAAAGTCAAAAGGAAAAGTCTCCCCTCAAATTGGCAAACACCTGCACAACCTTAGAGAGAAAAAACCATTTATCTACAGTCTACCATGCACCAGGTCTGTGCTGAGTGTTTTCGCCATGGATGAAGAGCCAGGGCTCACAAAGTCTCTAACATCAAGATTAGATGTGAGTAAGTGACAGAATACCACCTCCAATACCTTCCCCCCCACTGCTCTTCTCAGAGGTCACTGCAAATTGAAGTATTTGCCTGTTAATGGACTATACACACACACTGCATCTGTGTATAACAAGCAATGCTAACTTTTCTCCTCAACAATTTTGGACACCCAGGCAACCAAAAAGCTTCAAGCATCTCATACCAAACTCAGAAGCAGTGGAGATCAGAAAGGGGAGAGAAAGTGCATCTAAGGAACTTCACTGTTTACAAACACAAGTTATAAAAAGGAAATTTGCCACCCCAAATTATGCCTCTTTGGCAAAAGGATTATCTTGAGCTCATGACTTTCAAGAGCAGACACAAGAGCAGCTCTGAAAACCAAGTGGAAGTTACCCCTTCTGAAAGAGACAGTTAAACATTTATAAGCAGTCTTCATTTGTAAGTATCTCCTCTGTACCAGGAGGGAGGGGGATGACTGAATCTCTAGAAACTCTTATCAATGGAGAAGGCAACTAACTTAGATCTGTAACCACATGTCCTTGTTTACTGTGCTTTGCCTGATAACCTCCCATAACTGGCTTTTTTTCTCCATCCTCCCCCAGACTACCATCTTTTGTCATTAACTGGAGATAGTGTTTAATGTTCTGGCTTTGGCCACTGAGGGAGTTACTGAGTCTTCCTAGGTCTTTCCCATGAGTAGGGAGGCACACAGAATATTAAACCACTGTTTCTCACCTTTCAATCTTTTATTACAGGGGGGATGGTCTCAGCCAAGAACCTAGAAGGGTTAAAGCAAGGTCATTTTTTTCTCCCCTACATTTTTAAGACTTCACAAGAAAAGGTTTCTGAAGCATCTTAGAACAGCTTTCCATACTGTATTAAGAGAATAGATGCAAGAGCATGGAACCTGCTTCCCAAAGTCCCAGGCAGGTTAACGAATAATTACTAAACCTCCCAGCCTTCTGCATCTATCAGTTTTCATCTGAAGGCTAAAAAATTCAATCTAAACTCAGCCCCCTTACTAAGCTATCTAGAGACAACTCAAAGTCCTAGTTCTATCAGTGGTAACAGTTAGTTGCCCACTATTTGATAAACACAAATGTAATTTATTCATGTTTATCCAAATGTTGCATGGCTCTACTGAAGAATGTTGGCACATTCTGAATTTCTCCTCAATCTGTAAGATGCCTGGGTAAAACTTATTTTCATTATATTTAATCTGCTTAGTCAAAAGTCAAAAAAAAAATCACATAAACCTCCTAGAAGAAAACATAGGCAGTAAGCTCTCTGACATTGGTCTTCACAATTTTTTGGGGACCAGTCTCCTCAGGTAAGGTCAACAGAAGCTAAACAAATGGGATTACATCAAACTAGAAAGCTTTTGCACAGCAAAGGAGACAAAATAGGCAACCTACTGAAGATATTTGCAAATCACATCCAGGTAAGGAGTTAACATCCAAAATACATGAAGAATTTACATAGCTTAATATAAAAAACCCAATTAAAGGTTGGGCAGAATAGATGCACAGACGTTTTTCCAAAGACCTACAGATGGCCAACAGGAACATGGAAAGACCCTCAACATCACTAATCAGGAAAATGCAGTCAAAGCCACAATGAGCTATCACTTTACACCTGTCAGACTGGCTCTTCTCAAAAAGAAAACATGTGTTGGCAAGGATGTAGAGAAAGAGAACCCCTGTGCACTGTTCGTGGGCATATAAATTGGCACAGCCACAGTGACAAACAGGATGGAGGATCCTCAAAAATTTAAAAATTGAATTGCTAAATTGTACGGCAATTCCATTTCTAGTTATCCATGAAAATAAGAGTATCAATTCAGAGATACATGTACCCTTATGTTCACTGAGGCATCATTTACAATAGTCCAGATACAGAAGCAACATAAGTGTCCATCAACAGATGAACATGTGGGATATATATGCAATAGAGTATTACTCAGCAAAAAAAAAAAAAGAAATCTTGCCATTTGTGACAACATGGATAGACCTACAGGATATTATGCTAAGTGAAATGAGTCAAATATTCTATGATTTCACTGATCAGGAGACAGAGGTGGGGGGGGGGGAGATGGGATGGGACGGGGGACAGGCTCACAAGGTAATACTATTAGCAGAAGCTCCAACATAGCCAGTCAAGACAAGTTTATTAGACGCTCTCCATTCACCTTGGCAACTTTCTTAGTCTGCGCCAAGGGCATATTATAGCTAGTAGGCTCCTCGCTGGTCATCCAAGCATTTCTGCTCTGACTAGGACAAGTTATAAGTTCACAATGAGATGGTTGCGTTTTTCAACTAGCTAAATTACCTCCCTGGTGTTCTAGAACATGCTGGCATGCTCTTACATCTGCCCCTTTGTTCTCACTGTTCCCTGAACCTTGAATGCTTTTCCTCCAGATCTCTCTCCTTCCTCCCCTGCCTTTGGCTCAACAGTGAGGCTTTTATTTCAGTGTCATTAGTTTGGGTCCACCAAGAAGCCAACATTAAACATGTAAAAGATATCAGAGTAGGGTCTCAGTCTATTGAGTGAAGTTTTCTATTAAAAATTAAACAAAATACTCGTTAAAAGTTGGTAAAATACTGTCCCATTAAATGTAATACAATTGAAAAAGATAAGAAATTTTGACAATCTAGGAAGATTTTCTAGCCATTCCTTCAAAGACTGCATGTGCCAGACATTCTATGAACAGAACTGGCAAAACTCCCTGCCCTCATTGAGCTTATGGGAGAGAGTAGGTAAGGGTGAATACTCATTATATATTAGGTGATCGGTACAACAGGGAAAATTAAAACGGGGGGGGGGGGAGAATCAGGAATTGTGTAAAGAAAGAAGAGGAGGCAAATTAGAGAGAGAGAGAGAGAGAGAGAGAGAGAGAGAGAGAGAGAACAAAGGGGCAGATTTAAGAACATGCCAGCGTGTTCCAGAACAGGAAGATAGTTTAGAGCAGAAAGATCAAGGCAGAGGTCTAAGAGATAAAAGGGGGCAGATCACACGGAGCCTTGCAGGCCACGGTGAAGGTGTTCTAGGAGCACAGGGGAACCCAGTGGAGGTCCTGAACAGAGAAGCAGTTGGACTTCCGTTACAAAGGAATCACTGACTGACTGTAGAGATCACATTCGAGTTGGAGGTGGTAAGGACAAAAGCAGGAAAACAAGTTTTGAAGGCTACTGCAGAATCCTGCATGCAGACTGCTTTATAATCTCCACTCCAAAAATCCTAGGAAATTAAAGAACTAGCACCAATTAAAGGAATCTAAAGTGGAGATAAGATATGGAAGGTACATTAAGGACATGCCTCATGCTAGAGAAGTAACAGGACTACAATCTTTAGAACCATCCTTAAGGAAAAGGCCCTGGCCTTTGTGTCTGTCCTTGGCCTGTTTGCCTCCCCATCTATTCCTGTCTTCCCCTTCACATGACTGAACCCCCCAGACTTCAGTGCCCAGGCTGCCTGGACAGCTGATTGGAGACAGGCTAGCCTGAAAGTGGACATCATGAATAGAAAGGTCAAGGTATTTCTCACCCAACCTCTTCTATTTCAGGTGGCACCTCCAGCAGTAGCCCCATCTCCATTGTTCCACGTCCCCAAGGGCAGTCCCCTCCACGGTTCCAGTTACCACTGGATGGCCCCAGATCCTGAGTTCAACTCCCACCAGGCAGCCCACCCCATCCCTGGCTCTAATAACACCAACCCTATCCTTCCCCCACTTTAGCCCAAGGAATGGTAGCTGCTTCCTGAAGCTGGTAACCTCTGCATTGCATAACAGATTCCTATTTGCTTTTGGCTTTCCTAATACCTTAGCAACTAGTTCCCTATATTACATCCCCTCTCTTAAACCACTTTGTGATAGTTTTTCTGACTAGATCCTTATGTACTCCTCCATCAAAAAATAAAAATAAATGTTTATATGTTGTGTTAAATTAGGATCTGGAAGGTATGTATGTATTCTGTGATGATCTACACTATTCATATCCCACACTGCCCAGGGAAATCGGGCTGAGGGAATATCAAGGGGGAGATGGAAGAGAAGGGAGAGGCAGAAGGAGAAAGGGGGGCAGTGGAGTGTGGGAGGAAGAAGAGGTGGGGGACATGTACTGCATACCACTGTTCAGTGCTTTACAAACATTCCCTTAATCTGGAGCCCAAGGCAAAAAGCCCCAGAGGCTCCTCATGGCATACAGCTCAGAAAACCTCATCCCAGTCCTTCTGGAGACCCTGCCGCTATCAGTCAACACCACCAGGCTTCAGGCACCTCTGGGCCCATGTCCTAGAAGCTGCCAGAAGTGAGTCTTACTTTCACCTACCCTTACTCACAGCATGTTATTATTAAAAAGTCAAAGGAGGTGAAGTCTATGTACAGAAAAGTCAATAGAGAAACTTGAACCATTAAGGTGTCAAGACAAAGGTACCACCCACATTTGCTACAGAACATGGGCAAACCAGACCCCCTCCATCACAATGCTCAGCTGGGCTGGAACAGGGAGTGCTGTACATTCAAGGACTAGGGAGACTTGCATGAGCAACCTCCAGGTTAACATTTATTATCCTTGCAGATAAACAGTATGCATAAACAAGGATAGAAAATTTAGCTTCAAGTACCTGCGAGAGTAACAATTTCTATAGAAAAAACACTTAAGGTGCTATTGTGTTGCATAAGCGTTTGGTATAAAGGGACTGTGGGATTGACCCCAGGGAAGATAAGTACCCTCACGGATCTGAAAACAACTTCAGCACTACAACTGTTAGTCACCACTAATTCAAAAATGATTCATGTCCTTGAAAGTCATAGCATAAAGGGACATCACCATATTTGCGTCAGACCTAAAAAATTAGATAATGTTTACTGCCTTGTTATATACGAATACAACCCATACAAATATAACCTATAAAAGCTCTGAATTGCTTAAAAGCCTTTCTCCCCAGAGAGGAAGTAGTCTGAAAAGCTTTTCAAGTGTCACTTTGATCCCCCAACTGCGGCTGTCAGGACAGGAAAGGACATGGAGGGGAAAACAAGCACCATCCTATAAAAAGGGATTGCAAATTTCCTAGAAGGATCACTTCCTTACACTCAGTATCCCTTCGCAGTATTCTGCCTGGAAGCTAGTTCTCCCTATCTTAGAACGGTGGACATCCAGTAAGGGAACAGTCACTGGAATTTAGAGCTCCTACATACATTTAGTCTAGGAGCAATCCAATCCCCCAGATATGTAAAGGTATATACAGTGAACCCTTGAACAATGCAGGTGTTAGGGGCATCAACTACTATGTAGTCCAAAACCTAAATATAACCTGACTCCCCAAAAACTTAACAGTTTCCTGTTGACTGGAAGTTTTCCAGTAAGTCAGTAACACATACTTTACAGGTTTTATAATATACTATAGTCTTACAATTAGCTTAAAAAGTTATAAAATCGCAAGAGAAATTGCATTTATAGTACTCTAAAAAATCCACATGTAAGTGGACCGTGCAGTTCAAACCCAGGTTGTTCAAAGGTCAACTGTATGGACAGGAGTTGAAAAATGTGTCATCTGATAAACTACAGACTGGAATTCAAACTCCAAACATGGATAAAGGACCCTCCCCTCCACACTTAAACATATCCAGAAGAATCGAAGGCAATTAATGAAATAACAGCACACTGGAGCAGGATAAGAGGTCACGGGGAATCCGGCCTTATGGCTGGAAGGTACAGGACATGGTCTTCCCCCCTCTGCAGGATGTGATCTTGATACAACCGACAGGAGACCTACAAAATGGAATTTAGAAGCCACAGAAAAACCTTGAAGTCCTTCAGTTATAAGACTAAATACGAAGCAAATGCAGATTGCACCTAGGTCTAGATTTCAAACCCTGACCACTTCTGAATTCTAGGTAGTGTTTTCCATTGCATAGAAGCCTTCTCTATAAACATGGCCAAAACTTAGTTTATATTCTGCCCCCCTTGTTGGCATACTCTCGGTGGCTTAACTGCTTTTCCAAATCCCTCTTCCTTTGCTTTCCTCTTGTACAGAGGCTGGTAAGAAAAACCTAACATCCCAGCCTCCTTACAGCTATGGTTTGCCAATAAGATATAGAAAGTCATCGAAGTGGGAAGGGGATCTCCTTTCCAGAATAGTCTCTCTACGATGAAGCCCATGGCTCCTCCTTTCCTTCCACTTGGAACATAAATGCCTCACATGTAGGTAGTTGCCACCACGACAGCGAAAGCGTCACAGTAGGGATGAGACTGCAGGTGAGTCATGCCAGCACTGTGTTCTTGTAAAGGGAGAGAAGTGAAGCCCAGTGGTTCAAGCTATTAGACGGCCTTTCTGTTCAGAGGCAACAAAATCCTCACTGGAAATTCCCCAAGTCCTTTCCTCCTGTTACACATCTCACAGGGGGCACCAGCGAGATCCTAAGGATCATCATTAAATCCTCGTTCACATCAGCCCGTTTGCTTCTCATTGTTTAAACACTGTACAGCCCTTCTAGTTCATCCATTCATGTTCTCCTCCTCTAGACCAACTGACACGCCCAACTCCCCACTGCCACCAGTATACTCCTCTTACACACACAAACCTCTCCTGACAAGCTTTCCGGACACACCAACATGGATTCTTGGGTCCCCCCTTGTCTCACAAGACTCTTCACAGTGGGCCCAACAACAGCTACAAGAACATGTAAAAAGCCAGCATATCAACATTTTTAAGATCCCTTTTATGTCCAATATACAAAGACAACTAACTCTTCATAGAGCACAGTAAGACTGTCTTTGTGAAAACAAAAGAAACCAACTTTACAAAGACATCTTGAATAGTATAGTCAAGGTTGGCAAGGACGAAGTGAGACAGGTATTCTTAGACTCTTCACAGGTGTGTATGTATAGATCGGTATAATTATTCAATTATGGTTGCCCCTTGAACGGGTGTTTGAACTGTGTGGGTCCACTTGTATATGAGGGCTCCCCCCCGTAAGTGCAGCTAACGTATTCTCTTCCTTAGGATTTTAATGTTTTCTCTAGATTTTAAGAATATAGTATATAATATACATAACCTACAGTATATTGATTGACTTTTTATCAGTAAGGCTTCCAGTCACGAGTCAACTATTAGCACTATTGGGGAGTCAAAAGGTATACACAGATTTCACTGCATGAGGTGCAGGGGGCTTGGTGCCCCAACCCTATACTAGTCAGGGTTCAACTATATACTACAAAGTTCAAAATATGCACACTCGTAACACCCAGTCTAGAAATATTGTGAAATCCATCCCTCATCCCTAAAAGGTACGCTAAGCTCATGGCATAAATGTTAAATCGGGGTGTGTAGGAGGAACGAGTATAAGACCATTAAGTTTTTTCAATAGGAAAATATTCAGGATATTATGTGGAGTGGGGGGGAAAAAAAGCCAAGATACAGAATAGTTTATAGCATGATCAATGGCAAAGTAGGCATGGCAACCGTCATGACGAACTGTTCAGCACTCACTGTTACCTCTGGTCAGATCCTGAGTATTTTCCTCCCAACTTCTGTTTCCGGACTTGGCTACAAGCACATTATTTCTATACTCAGGAAAAATATATAGAAATATATAGTTCTGGAGATAGTAAAAAAAACAGTACAAGAAACCCAGGTTGAGCTACCGCCACTAAGTGATAACCGTTTTCCATAACCAGATTCAGTGTTGCTTTGATGAAAGGAATTGGAAGTCCTCCATCCATGTGCCCGAGTGGCAGGCACTTGGAACCAAAATCAATAACCCTCTTAGCAGTTTGATAGACCCCCATTACAGTTTATGAGAATTCAGAATTCCAATTATGAGGTCCTGACATATTAAGATCTCCTACTCAATTTCCCATACAACCCCAAGTAATTGCCTTTATAAAGCTACTGTAGAAGATCAAAAACACTTTCAAGTCCCTTTAAGTCAGGCTGTAACTGTAGACGGTAATGCATTGGGTCACATCACTTGTCCTGTGATATAGCCGCGTACTCCTGACTTCAGTGCGATCCAACCAGTTTTAGGTAAGAGCTCATATACCAGGGATACATTTCTATTTTGCAAGGAAAAAAAACACCTTGGGAAGTCCGTGAATTCAAGATCCAAGGGTGTGGAAACACAGATCAGATAATTCTGATACCATCATTTACAAACTGACCTAAGGCAGCCTGCTTACATTCTGAGCAAATACAGAAATAGAAATAAGATGAGCTCAAACGTCTAACACGTTTGGTGTGCACACTGTTAAGTGCCATTCAATTCTACTCATTTATTTTAGAAAGCCATTATCTATTTTACCCCTTTTTAACCTTCATGCTCTGAAGAACACCTCAGCAGCTGGTCAACAAGGTTTTGAGCACCTTATTTATAGCTGACATTTTAAACTATTTTTGTGAAGATATGCACACTACTCTGTCAGGCCTCTGAACAGCAATATGTAATTCTGAAATTATTGAAGACACTAGGGGTCTTATGTGCTTTCTCATCAGGGACCTCACAAGTAAAAAAAAAAAAAAAGGCAGGATTTAAGCAAACACTTTAAGGAAAATAAAAGTTGCTTCATAAAAGTTAAACTGTTCTCATTGTCACATACTTGGCTCTTGGGGGAAAATACTGATGTTACTACCTACTGAAAGCAACAGATTGATCTCGTCGGGGAGCATGGCCTGAGGGCCATGCACTATGACAATAACTTCCCAAGGTATTACTGATAAAATTCAGGCCTCTTCCTGGACCGTAGCTCATACCCCACAAATTCTTTTTCAGAATATACTAATTCTCCACTACTCCCTTACTGGTGTGCTCTTAACAATGCTTGAAATAATCAAATTAACTGGGTTTTGGTTCATTGTAAGTTTGCAATATTTAACATTAAAATCCCCAAAGACTCCATTTCATAAGTGACTGACTGAACTTGGGAATCATACACACACACGTTGAAAAAAGTTGGTTAGGTCACAATTTAATGTTTGCAGCAACTGGTTAATGCCCCTACACAAAAACAGTGTTGAATAACCAACAAGTTTCTTTTGAAATCCCTTTCTCAGCCAGATGTTTCTATTTCATCATCAGGGTCAGTGGAGACTATGGGCTTTATTCCAGTTAGTAGCTCCATTAGTCCACATGGAAGATAAAGATAAAACTAGTAATTCATATAGAAAATTAAATCAAAAAAGATAGGGAGTATTTTAATTACACATATAATACAAATACATTGTTCTGTTCTTGGATTTTTTTTTTTTTAAGATTTATTAGAGAGAGAGACAGTGGGAGAGGGAGAAGCAGGCTTCCCGCGGAGCAGGGAACCCGATGTGGAGCTCAATCCCAGGACCCTGGGATCATGACCTGAGCCGAAGGCAGACGCTTAATGACTGAGCCACCCAGGCACCCCAGTTCTTGGATTTTCGGAAGCTAACTTTATATTACTGATACTTAAAACAAAGCCAAGAGGTGGCCAAGAACACTTTAAATAATCTCCAAAGTAGGACTAGAAAATTCATCCACATAGAACCTTGTGAAATTTGTAAGTGTGCTAAGACAGTAGAGTGATTACAACAGTAGAGTGATTCCAAGGAGCTGCCTCACCTTAAGAGCAACCACCATCCTTTATAACCCAACCTTTGTCCATCACAAGTTCACAAAAAGTAAGAATTTCCTTGGGTTAAAAAGTGTGCCTATAGCCAGGGTGAATTAACAAGTACCTAGCACAACAAAATTTTAAAGCTAAGAGATTTTAACATTTTAGAACCCTCTAAAGCTAACATTAAAAACATGAGAAAGGAAAAAAAAATGGGTCTTTTAAAAATGAAACCAGACTTCAAACTTTTCATTAGCAACACTGGGAGCTGGAAGAAGGTGCATTAAAGCCTTCAAAGTTCCAAGGGAGGAGGATTTCAACCCAGATTTCAATGCCCAATTTCTCTATCAAAACAAAGAAAATTTCAAACCCACATAGATTCAGAAAATTCGTCACACTCTTCCAAAGGTGCATGTGAAAAGGTTCAAACAGTATTAGGAAATGGGAACACAAGGCCTTCAACTCACAAGAACTATGAAAAGAGAATCCCAACTCTAAGCCTGTTGTTCAGCTGAGAGTTCACATTAGAGTAAACCAGAGGAAGGCTACAGGGGGGGACAGACGTGGGGGTGGGGGAAGAGGTAAAGAGATCAACGTTAGCCATTAGAACAGTGACCTCCAAACCTAATCAGACATCCCATGTGCTGGATTCCCCCTTTGTTCTCCAGATCCATTCTCTCCTATTGTCTACCCAGCTTTCTGGCTTACAGGACTAATAGGCCCTAACAGCCAGGCATATTTGCTCTTCAGTTTCTCTTTGGGATTCCCTTTTCATGAGGGACCCACACAAAATCAGAGAGGGAAATACAGGCTGACAGGAGACCATCTCTGGGCTCCCTCGCTACCATGCACCCTTTGGTCATGACTGTATTCTCCTGGAGACCACAGCCTCTGACAGACAACTTACTCCCACACCTTTGGTTCCTGGTCAGTTCAGGCCCGAGTTCCCTCCGTTTGCGCATGGAGGCCTACAGACAGTAAGGTCTTCCCTCCGTGAACATTGAAGGCTGCCCCATCCCTCATCGGTTCCCTTAAAGCTGTCTGACCCTCTCATCTTTGAGTTGCCCCTTGGTGTGACAGCGATTTCCAACTAGGCCCTAACTCATAAGCCTCCCCCTTTAGAAAAAGATAACCCTTTTGCTACACAAAAGTGAAATTTATCACTAGGTTATAGAATCTGCTCATATTTTCACAAACACAACATCCTACCTGGAATAAGATGAAGGGAAATAACATTTCAGATATAAGTGCTTAAGCATAGCTGGTCTAAGAAAATAAACTAGACACGTATATGCACATATATAATGTGGAAGTCTGTTTAAGGTAAATGAGCTGCATGTCGTCAACACTACTCCTTTTTGATATTTTGAAGGGTTCAACAGTTCACTTATCCATAAAAATCCAGGAGAATGGAACAATTCAAAATAAAAGCAGACACAAGCATCCTGCCTCAGAAACGCAATCACAGGTACCATTGCTGTCGGGGACATTTCTTCAATAGGGTGAGCAATTCTCAGAAAAGTTCCTAAAAAAAAAATTAATAAAATTGAATCTCTTCCCAAACTTACCCAGAAGTTGTAGTTCTAGGAAGATCGTATATATTAAACACACAAAAGGGTGCCCGGGTGGCTCAGTTGGTTAAGTGACTGCCTTTGGCTCAGATCATGATCCTGGAGTCCCGGGATTGGTCCCACATCAAGCTCCCTGCTCAGTAGGGACTATGCTTCTCCCTCTGACCCTCCCCCGCCCCCCGCCGCCATGCTTGCTCTTTCTCAAATAAAATCTTAAAAAAATAAAATAAACCCAAAGACAAGACATTTTGTATTTTATAAAAAGCTCTACTCTAGGCTCAAATAACTACAGACAGGCTTTACCTAAATAAATGCCCAAAAGGACATTCAAATGCTATGTAGGATGAAAGACAAATCATCATGCATTTCAGGTTTTCTAGAATCCCTGGACCCTACCTACTAAATACCAGTAGCAACCCCCACCCCCAATCATGGAGAAAGCCAACATACCCCACAGAATTTTTTTTAAATGTCTGCTGGGGGTATTTTCTAACCCCATTGAGAATCACTGGTTTATAATTTGCAACAACCTAAGGAGACAAGGAAGGGAGACAAAACAGACAAGAACTCAAGAAAAGTTTCAAGTTTTGTAAGAAATGCAACCAATGCATACTAGGTAGTTTGATAGTCTTGATATAAACTCCACTCACTAAGCTTTCAGGTTCTAGAGTCAACTACTACAAAGTACAGAAATCTTAAGGATTCTTAAAGATAAAATTAACCTTGGGAGGGCATTTTCCTTACAGAAGGGTCTAGGTGCAGGTGTTGACAATGGATTTAAATTCCAGTGTCTGAAATCCCTGCAGTCTCCTGACCCATACACCAGGACAAGAAACAAAACAGGTGATTGTTTCTATTACAAGACTAATTGTAGTTAGAGTATGGACAGAATAGACCTACTTTAACAAAAATCAAGGAACTTGAAGAACTAGCATGAACAGGAGAAGCAGAAATCTCCCTCTGCAAGTTGTGTGGCTCAGCTTCCCTCAAGTAGCAACCATCTCTTCATCCGAATGGCTACTGTAACCCGCAGACTGAGACAGCTCTTCAGGCCAGTGAGAAAGGGCAGAGGGGCATGGCAGTGGAGACATTCCCCTCCCCTCTTGTTTCAGATGTAGAGTCCAAGGCAGGCTGCCCCATCATGGGCCACTCTGGCATTTTTTTTTTTTAAAGGAGCAGGATGGGAAGGGGAAGAGAGAAACTCAAGCAGACTCCCCGCTGAGCATGGAGCCCCACATAGGGCTCAATCTCACAAGATCAAAATCATGACCTGAGCCGAAACCAAGGGTCAGATGCTTAACCAACTGAGCCACCCCAGGTGACCCTGGCATATTACTTTAAGTTACTTGAGACAGATGCTGCAAGGAGAACACTCAGACCCTGCTCTGTGCCCCCAAAAGCAGGAAATCATCTCCCACACAAGATGTATCCTCCCTGTACCAGGAGGTAAACACATCTTTATCACAAGAGATGGAAAATTTAGAACCTGGAAGGTTACACAAACAACCCTTTACTAATTTACTACCCTGGCCCAAATTCTGTTTAGAATTCCTTACTAACTGAAGCTCCCCAAGTTCAGTTCTTTGTCCTGTCAATTCCTCTGATTTATTTTCTTTGCCTAAAAAGTGAAAAAGTGCCTTAGTCATTTAGGTCTCTAATTATTGGTCCTGTGTGTGCACGCAATAAACCTTTTTTCTCTTGGTCTCACGTAAATTTAATTCTCAGTCCAGCTAGAAGACCTTAAAAGGTAGAGAAGGTTTCCTTCCCTTCCCAGAGAATGGCCCATACATTTGCACACATCACTTCTCTTCATACCCCCACTAGTCTGAAATCAGTCTTCTGGCTATGGCTAACCGCAGGTGGTGGTGGAATAGCAGATTCTGATTGTTCCCCAGCCACCAATAATTTGGGGCAACAATTTGTCTGCCACATCCTTGCTCTCATTCTGGCAAGACTCACTTACTGCCTTCCTCAGTGAAATCTCGGAAGCCTGCCTCTGGGTCTTCCAAAACTGTGTAAAAACAAAGATATCGCCTGTGTAATTCCTCATCAAGACTGATGCTGCCATAGGATGTAGTCCTGTTCTCACGTGGGAGAAATAAAGTTGCCGTCCTCCAGAGTTTTGTTCTTGACCCACATTCTCTGGACGATCATGCTCAGTCCCGTGGATAACAAAAGGAAAGGGAGGGCAAGACAAGAAATGTCTTCAGCCAGAGAGCCATGTGCCTAACAATTCTATTGCTTATAAGAAGGTGATAACAGATTGGAAGCAACCAGCAGAAACCAATAATGGTAAAGAACTGTATTCCAAGTAGAAGGAAGCCAGGTGCTTGTAGGAGTGAACAGACCCTCCCCCCTGTGTGTTCTACGGGAAGTAATGGCTAAAGTCTAGAAAGAATGAGAGAAAGTGGAGTGGGTATTTCAGTTTATGAAGTATTTCCCAGAGGTACTAAAAAGTGTGAGGAGTTAAAAAGGCTCCTTCTGGGAAGCTGACTGGCAATGGGGAGGCACAAGCAGACTAATTCTAAGTCCCGAAAGGTTAAGGGACTAGTTAAGGTTGTGTTTAGCTACATAAATATGTAATAGCCTAGTTTCAGCAAATTAGAATCTCGAAGTAGTATTGTCCATACTGATTATTTAAGCTCAAATACATTATAACGTGGGGCAAATGCTTCCTGTATTATACACCACCTCTGAGGCGACCATCCTATTCAAACCTGAACCACTGCCCGAACCTCGTAACTGGTCTTCCCACTTCCACGCTTGCCCCTATAGCCTATTCTCAAGGCTACACAACTTTAAGGGTGTGAATTAAATTCCACATAAATGGTGGCCACTGGAGTTATGCAGTGTATTTTCAGGTCAAAGATCCTTTTAGATTTTTAATCTGGTCACTTCTTGTACTGGCTCAAAACTCATTAGCTTCCCAAACTTAAATTTTGAACATGTTAACATGACTTACAGAATGTAGGTGAGCTTGCCCATGCCTATCACTCCAGATTCATGCCTTCTCCACTTTCCAGTTCTCATCCCACTCTAGCCACTGTAACTTCGTTGCTGTTCTTCCTAAACTAACCTTATTCCACCTCAAAGCTCTTTGGAAGGCAGCTACGCTCACCACTCAAAGCTCTTTGTACTTCCTGTTAATGCCACCCGGATGTTCTTTCTCCTCACCCTACACCCCATTTTCAAGTGGCTCCAATACTTTTGCTTAACTCAACCAATACCTGCTCCTCAGGGAGCCTTTCCCTGACCACCCTACCTAAAATAGCTAGGGATGCTAAACCCCCTTCCACAGTCACCGTGTCTTAATACTTACATGTGTATTTGTTGATAATCATCTCTTCCACTAGAGCTTTCATGAGGGCTGTTTTGTCCACACCTACACTCCCAGTGCCTAAAATAGAGCCTAGTACACAACGCCTGTTTAAATATTGCCTCAATATTTGCTCCCGAAATGTAATAGGCTTTATAGAACGTTTTTCTAAGTGAAAATGAGAAAACGGGGGGGGGGGGGCGGGGAACACCTTTGAAGATCTACTCCATGCCAGGCACTGTGCTAGGTACTTTTCAGAAGTCCTCTAGGATCGTCACAGCATCCTGAAGTATCCATCCTTTTCACACATCAGACAGCAATCTAGAGAGGACAAGGGCAGAGCCCTGCTCTGCTACAGGTAGGGGCCTCCCGGAAACAAGAGGGAAGGCTGGAAAGGCCAAGAGGAAGGAGACAACACGGGAGGGGCGAGAGATTACCAACAAGCTAGGGGTATTAACCACCTTCCATTCCACTTTTATGTATTCCAGCATTTGCACGAAAATCTTTGACAGTTTTACACACAATTGAAATTAAGAACTACTAAACCCCGTAAATACCAATTAACATCAAAGATCTGCTATTTGTCGCACCCTTTATGTAGATCTCAGTTGTACCACATTTGAAACCTGCTTATCAATAATTTTCTCACTTTCACAAAATACGTTTATATTTATACCGTTCCTCTACACAACAGTCTATACAAAGCACAGCACTGAAGCTTAGTTTTGGGTGGCAAAGCCATCCTGTAGAAGTCAAGCTGTTTGTCAGATAATGTAAGAAAGGTTGAATTCAGCATATGAATAACAGCTTAGAAATAACATGGGAAGTGGATTGTGAAATTAAACCTAAAATGAGTTGGTAGTGTCATCTCTATACTGCTGAATCCAAGTAGCGTTTCCAGTCCCCATCCTACTTGACCAGTAGCTCTTGTTGTTCTCTACTTCATTGTATTAAACAGTTCTTTCCTCAGTTTGACACAGACCATGCTGGCTTTCTTCTAGATCAGCTGCCCCTTCTCCATTTTTGTTAGCTCAACCTTCTCTCCCCCTTAAATCCTAAAGACCAACGCATTAAAACCTCTTTGCTGGATCCGCTTTTCTACCACACCCAGGCCCATGATTTCAATTACAATCCACGTGACAATTCTCAAATCTACCTCTTGTACCCAAATCCCTCCTAAACTCCAAACAATTGTCCTTTTGATCTCTACTTATTTGAAGGACCACAAATTCAACATCTCATGTATTAGGTTTAGCTCCCTTATGGCATGGTCTATACTAGATTAAACTGTATATCCCCACATCACTTCTCTCACATATTTGTAAGAGTGAAAAAGGAAATAAAGTCCAAAGCCCAGAATTTATAGGAATTATGGGATTGTACGCTTGAAACACAATTATGAAAAATTAAGGTTATTAGGACATTTTGACTTCCCCCAGTCATTTCAGGTATACTGTTCTATCATGGAAAGCAGAGTGGCCCTCTAGTTGAAGCAGGGTTGAGAGAACAAGAACATGCCTTTTAGTTCTCTACCTCCCACTGCTCAAGAGTACATAAAGTACTTCTGGTTAGGAAAACCAGAGCTTCACAAATGTAGGCAATAGTGGTCTTGTTATAATTCAGAATGGCTCCCGAGGATACTCAGCACTTTGTAAGCCTTTTTGGCTAAAGCAGTGTTTGGAGTTTTAAATATTTTTCTAGAGAACTAAATTAAAATAAGATTCTCATCTCTTTAAATAAAATTTGGAATATATTTCCTTAAATTTGTGAAAGTAATAAAAATACAGGTTTCATAGCATAATTTAATTTTCCCAGCTTCCAGTATTCATGCAGATACATAAAAGTATCTTTAAAGGAAATACTGCAGACTGAATATAAAACTGAAATCCATTCAGATGAACGTCCACTAATTTCATAACCCATGAAGAAAACTAGAGACATAAGTTTTTTTTTTTTTTTTTTTTTTTTTTAAAGATTTTGAGAGAGAAAGAATGAGAGATAGAGAGCATGAGAGGGAAGAGGGTCAGAGGGAGAAACAGACTCCCTGCTGTGCAGGGAGCCCGATGTGGGACTCAATCCCGGGGCTCCAGGATCATGACCTGAGCCGAAGGCAGTCGCTTAACCAACTGAGCCACCCAGGCGCCCCTAGAGACATAAGTTTCTTAAAACACACATGCTCTGCCCAGTGAATCAAAACAATAAGCACAACCATGAGGAAGGCATAAGATTTATATCCTGTCACTATCTGTCCCTGGCTCCAGGATAGGAGAGTTCAAATGCCATGAAGACAAAACAAAAAGCAAAGGAAACCGAAAACACAGAACAAAATGGAAAATAAGATGGATACATTGGCAATGACAGTTTCAAGCTCTTATAAAAGCAAAGACTAGGCAAAAACTGTTAATTTTTCTCAATATAAAATAACCTCAAAATGTGTGTAGGCACACATGCATATGCAGATATATGTGTATATATAGGTGAACAGGAGCAGGTATGTTATGGATATCAGTATCTAATAAACTCCAATTTCAACTTTGTCCAACTTTAAAGTAGAATTCTTGTCCAGTACCACACTAAATGGATCAAAATCAGTGAAAAGGAACTCCCTTTAAGTATATACTTATCTTTATACTATTAAGAATTTAGCATCAAAGCTTTTGAGTTAAATACTTCTGGAAATATAAAGCAAATTAAAGATACAGTTATAGCAGGATAACACAGTACTATAAAGACAAATAAGATAGGAATTACTATAAAACTAATTAGATGTATAAAAAAATCCTAAAGTCAGAAAATTTGCTTCATGATTTGTGATATAAACTACTACTAACTGGGGTGCTTGTGTGGCTGAGTTGGTTACACATAAGACTCAGGTCACGATCTCGAGGGCATGGAATCAAGCGCTGTGTGGGGCTCCATAGTCAGCATGGAATCTGCTTGAGATTCTTTCTGCCCCCACCCCCACTTGCACTCTAAAAAAAAAATTAAATTTTAAAAAACTAATTATACTACAAAGATATAGTTCAGTGAACCACACTGTCAACATAAAATTAGAAATTAAAAACTTCAACAGTAAAAATTTAATATTCCAGTTAACTATATTAATACTAGTTCAAGAGAAAAATAAGTAACATTAGCAAAAGTTTATTACAGACTGATGCCAAACCGTATCTAGAATTCATAGCCTCATATACTTTCATTTTATTACAAAGCAGAAAATAAAAGGATCCTAATTAAGCTGCCAGATAAAAGAACCACGTTTGGGGCACCTGGGTGGCTCAGTTGGTTAAGCACCTGCCTTCGGCTCAGGTCATGATCCTGGGGTCCCGGGATCAAGTCCCACATCGGGCTCCCTGCTCAGCAGGGAGCCTGCTTCTCCCTCTGACCCTCTTCCCTCTCATGTGCTCTCTATCTCTCATTCTCTCTAAAATAAATAAATCTTTAAAAAAAAAAAAAGAACCATGTTTCTCTCTCACTCAGCCCCTTCCCCCCCAAAAAAAAACCTTAGGAAAAGAGAAACTATAAAACAAAGTTTACGAAGTTAACATGTATATTTATAAAAACAAGAGTATCTGGGCTAATATTGACAGATTTTTTATTTATTCATTTGAGAGCGCGTGCACGCATACTAGTGAGAGCAAGCAAGAGCACAAGCAGGGGGAAGGGTCCGGAGGAGAGGGAGAGGCAGGCTCCCCGCTGAGCAGGGAGCCCAACACGGGGCTCAATCCCAGGACCCTGGGATCATGACCTGAACCAAAGAGATACTTGACTGAGCCACCCAGATGCCCCTCTAGTCATTTTAAAGAAAGGATAAAATCTGAAGACTGAAAACTGTAGAGAAAACAAGACATATGGCCAATTCTCCGAAGTCATGATCTTCATATTTGAATGTGGAATAAGGAGAATATCTAATAGGATGAAGAGGAAAAAATCCAAAATAGATTCTGGATATAGGTAATTTCATGAGTGAAGTCTTTCTGCTGTCAAACAAGCGTCTGTTATCTTATATACCAAAAAAAAAAAAACCTCTTGAGAAAAAAGTTTATATTCCTCACTTAATACTATTCCTTAAAAATCAAACCTGTTACAACGACAGCCAGCATAGAAAGTGACAGACCTTTCTGAATACAGGTAAAAATAAATGAAAGTCTAGGGAACTGGAAATCAAGTGTTCTTTAAAAAAAAAAAAAAAAACAATCAGGGAGCAATTACCCTAGAAATGTAAATATGGTTTAACAATATGAAAACTAGGGGTGCTGGGTTGCTCAGTCGTTAAGCGTCTGCCTTCCGCTCAGGTCATGATGGGATTGAGCCCGTCAGGTTCCCTGCTCCACGGGAAGCCTGCTTCTCCCTCTCACACCGCCCCTGCTTGTGTCCCCTCTCGCTGTGTCTCTCCCTGTCAAATAAATAAAATCTTAAAAAAAAAAAACATGAAAACTAGTCACATCAGTAAAATTAAGGCAATTACCTCAACTGATGTCAAGTAATTTGATAACATTCAAAGTCAATTCCTGGTATCTTTATCCTTTTAATGTAAAAAAATAGTGTAACAATAAAGAATATTCTAAAATACTAACAGTGTATTCCTTGGTGTAATACCAAAAGCATTCCTCAGTAAAGCCAGGATAAAGACAAAGGTAGGGCAAAAAAAATACACTATTCTGAACATTCTTACTAGTGACATCAAACAGAAAAGGTAGAGCTACTGGAAAGAACAAGTCATTACTATCAGAAGATTCAGCCACCCACATAGACATTCTAGAAGGATCAGGTAATCATTACTGAAACAATCAGTAGTATATAGTAACATGAACAGTTAAAATGAAGTTAGTTTAGGGGGGCCTGGGTGGCTCAGTTGGTTAAGCATCTGCCTTCTGCTCAGGTCATGATCCCAGGATCCTGGGATCCAGCCCCATATCAGGCTCCCTGCAGGGAACCTGCTTCTCTCTCTCCGCAACACCCCCCACCCCCTGCTTGTGCTTTCTCTCGCTCTCTCTCCCTTTCTCAAAAGTCTTTAAAAAATATTAAGTTTAAAAAAAATTTTTTTTAAAATAGCCTAGTTTAGAATTTAACAGTAATAGAAAAAGATAAGCCACAAAAAATTATAAAATGTTTAAAAATAACCTTGGTTGGAGCACCTGGGTGGCTCAGTCATTAAGCGTCTGCCTTCGGCTCAGGTCATGGTCCCAGGGTCCCGGGATCGAGCCCCACATCAGGCTCCCTGCTCCACAGGAAGCCTGCTTCTCCCTCTCCCACTCCCCCTGCTCGTGTTCCCTCTCTTGCTGTCAAATAAAATCTTAAAAAAAAAAAATAGCCTTGGTTATAAACCTCAGTCTACATAATGAAACCTACAAAACTTCACAAAGACATAAGAGGCTTTACTAAGAGATGTTTATGTTGCTAGAAGAGTGAATTTAGTAAAATAGTTTCCCCCAACAGGCTTAACAAAAAAAATGATAGCGTCTAGTCTGGAGCATATGCATCAGTAACTAAGCACTTTATATATATGTCATCTAATTTAATTATGACAAGAATTCTATGTGGCCATTATCCCCATTTTACTAGTGAAAAAGCCAGCACCCAAAGACAGGAAATGCCATCCTCATACATGAGGTGGATACATGCACGGACACTACTGAAGAATGAAGCCAGGCCCTCTGAAGACAATGCTCTCCTAGCTGCTTCAATACTGCTGCCATTAAGAAAAAAAAAAGGGGGGGTGGACAGAATGAAAAGAATTTGACAAATAGGAACTAATCCCATCAGGTTATTAAGATACAGGATTAGCCTAAATCAAAATTATATGATACTAGCAATAGGAAGACCTAGATCAATTAGAATAGGTAACCTAAAGATATAAAGAAAAATATACAATCTAAGTTATTGAACACTAGCCTGTGAGGGAACTTCTGCTTGTTTTATTCTTTACTGTATTTCTAAGACATCTGATAGTGTTAAGTAGAGGCATAATAAATATTCGACCAATGAGTTAATGAAGGAAACAATATGAACTTGACTTACAGCTTAGTAATGGAAGTAGAGCATAATCAATTAGGCTGCAAGACCTGCTTAGCCATTTAGGGAAATAAGTCAACTCCTTGCTTCAAACAATTCTAGATGGGAAGTTGTCAAAGAAACTCAACGTTAAGAGGAAAAAAAAAATTGAAGTAGATCTAAAAACAGTAAGAGACAGATTATAGAAACCCCCTCCACAAAGGAACACTATCCTCAACATATAAGAGTTCATATCAGTAAAACCAATATCTCAATAGAAAAATGATAAAAGGATATTAGACCATACACATACATTCGCCCTCACAATCAGCTAACAGCAAGTTAACTATCTCAGCTACCAGACTGGAAAGATAGCCTTTAAATTGGTCATACCCTTTGCCCCAGTAACATTTTCATCGCAGATTCATCACTAACTTGAAGGTTAGAAAATGGAAATATTCAAACCATAAGGTTTACAAAGTGAGGATATAAAATTTCAAAAAGACCATCAATGATGCTCTACAAATAGACTCTCAAACGCAAACCAACTTAACCCATTAATGTTTTAATTTATTATAGTTGATACACAATGTTAGTTTCAGGTACACAACACTGACTTGACACTAAATCTAATTTGAAATAGGTTTTCCATACTGTCTACCTAATGCTAAAATGTTGCCAAAAGACTACATAGAAATATCAAAACACTTAAAACTGTTTAAAGAAATTTAAGTACTTCACTTAAAAGACAATTATTTAAGAATGCCTCTGAAATTTACTTTTTGAAAGACCTTCACTGACTACTACCGCATACACAGGGGAAATATTCCTCCCACTAATGATCTTCAAAGACCTTGGTGAAATTTACTCTCCAGTTAGACATTACTCAGTGTCAACTCCTACTCTGAGATTTCACTATACTCCCCCAGTTTATTTTGGGATGGAAGGCAACACTCAGGCTTACCCTGAGCATCCTATATTTTCTGTTGCTAAATCCGGGATCTGTGGTTTTATACTGAATTACACAATTGCAAATGCAATTTAATCGCCTCTAGCATATTACCTAATTAAAGACCTTTTAGAAGTCTAATATGTACCGGTCTCCCACTGTATTGATTCAATAAAGTGTAGATTATTATTTGGATAGGTTGGTTCCACGCTTAGAGCATCCCTGCTGCCTTTACCTTAATATGGAATACTGGTTTAATTACTCAGTAATCTCACTCATTACTGAAAACACTTTCACCTTGCCCAGGTTAAAATAAGCTCAGTTCCCTGTAGCTTTAACGACAACAAGCAGCCGTTCTCAACCTTGGTTGTACACTGGAATCACCAAGGAAGCTTTAAGACTACAACCTCAGAGACCGATTTCATTAGTTAGGGGTGCAACTTGGATGATGGGATTCTTAAGAGCTCTCCAGGTAATTCTAACACACAGCTGAAGATAGAAATCACAGGTTTTTGGTTTTTTGGGGTTTTGTTTTTAAAGGAAATCCTACCAAACTCCTTAGCTGATTTTGAAACAAAGGGACCAAAACAGTAGTCCTAAAATGAAGGGTTACCAAATTAGGACAATAGTTTCATAATTTGATTCCTAAACATTCCTAACTTTGGGAAGGTGCCCTTTTTTCCAATGATATATCCACTAGTTATAATCATTAGGACTTTTATAGCCTAAAGATTGAAGCACACAGGACTCCGTGACCCACCACTTCCTTCCCAAAGATCTAAATAAACTTGAAATGCATACAAAATAGCACAATCACCCAAAAGGCCTGCCTCACTACCAAATTAACTGGTGGGATTTTCCACTCAGAATTTCCATATTTCATAACCTGGCAATTAGTTTTCATTTTAAAATTCTTTAATGACCTTACAAACTGTGCTATCTTGTGAGTGTACAAATAAAGGGAACAGTTTCCATTAAAAGAAAAAAACTAAAGAGGGAAAACAGGATTACATCATTTCACTTTATAAGCAGTCACGGTGTATCACAAGTACAGCCGATTTCACTTTTGAAAGCAGCCAACGCCAATATCACTTAATCCATCTGAGTTCTCATTAGCACAACTCATTCCATTAAATTAAGTACTATGGGGGCCTGGGTGGCTCAGTGGGTTAAGCATCTGCCTTCGGCTCAGGTTATGATCCCAGAGTCCTGGGATCGAGCCCAGCATCAGGCTCCCTGCTCCGCGGGAAGCCCGCTTCTCCCTCTCCCACTGCTTGTGTTCCCTCTCTCGCTGTCTCCGTCAAATAAATCTTAAAAAAAAAAAAAAAGTGCTATGGCCTCAAGATACCCTGCGGAGGGCTGAAGGAACTGAAGCAACACACATCTTCCCAAGATACTGAAGTCCAGTCTGAGATTGCTTTAATGCGTTTCCACCTCACTCCCCAGAGGACAATGTATTCCTGGTTATTAGAAGCCAACATAACCCATACCCTTCTACATTTGCACCATCATGTACATGGGATGAATTATCCTAACTCCCAAAGAGGGTGGCTTTAAGACTTTCATATCAGCTGCTGGAAACCCGCAAACAAGTAAAGCAAGGCATACTACTGGGCTCCTACACTGTCTCTCAGGTTTGATAGTGGCATTAACAGTTTTGCTCGGCAGTCCTTAGTTCTGTACCAACAGGTATTACTGTTTTTATGGCTTCCTTTACAAGGGTTGGTGGGGGATTCGGGAGATCTCAAAAAGCATGTTTGGGGCGGGGGGGGGGAGTACGTGGGTAGCTCAGTCGGTTGAAATGTCCAACTCTTGGTTTCAGCTCAGGTCATGGTTTCAGGGTCGTGAGTTTGAGCCCCACACCAGGCTCCACAGTTAGAGGGTCCCTATGAACACTCTAAAATAAAGCAATGGGCGCCTGGGTGGCTCAACTGTTAAGTGTCTGCCTTCAGCTCAGGTCATGGTCCTGGGATCAAGTCCCACAGCGGGCCCCCTGCTCGGTGGGAGCCTGCTTCTCCCTCTCCCACCGCTTGGGTTCCTACTCTGTCAAGATCTTAAAGGCAAAATCCACACGTTTAACATTAGTTTCCAAAGATTAGACAACTTTGCTTTTGTTCCTTTTCCCCAAACTATACCTAATTCTTTGAAACATGGACTAAATCGGACACTTCCACGTATCCAGACAAGTTTTTATAGGATAGACCCTGCTGAGAATACACTAAGGCCACAGTTGTAGCTTTGGCACCAAAGAGGGGCAACACAGCACTAAGACAAGGACTCTTATAAGGTAAGGATTCTCAACCTTTGTAAATCTGTAGGGTTTTTCTAGAAAACCGGCTTTCTCTGAACTTGGGGGATCATCTAAGCAGTTAACTAAGAATGTTAAAGACATAAGGGGCTATCATTTCCAGAGATAAAAAATGGCCCTTTTATTGTAATGGAACATTCAGATGTCAGTTCCAGGGAAGAGCCTACTTTTTCACCCAATACTATTTCCCTATAATGCACTCTTCTGAACAGTTTTACCTAATGAGCTTACTTCCCCCACATGTCATTTCACAGTATTTGCATACATTTCCCAAATTTAGAATTAAAAGAAAATTATGCAAAGTGGTGGAAATGATTATTCTATACGAAGGTTTAATAAGTCAATCTAGTGATTGCATTTTATGTGCATGGCCACTGTAAACATGAGTATAGGATTCATACAAAGTTATTAGGTACTAATTCCTTATTTCTGAATAGTTGGCTCCTTCAACAGCTGACTTTACTAAATCCAATGAAAACAAAAACCGTGCAACCACTAGAAACCTACAGACCCAGCTAAACTATTAGCACTTTAAGTCCTGTACATCTAGAATGTAGTTATAAGTGGAGACCTGTAGTCTAAGCCCGTATCTGTATGAGTGAATGTACTTAACCTCTGCTACGGTGGCCATTATGTTTGTCAGACTCTTCCTACATTCTAATCACCTGTTCACCTGTCTTCCTACAGGGTCCCCAGGTTTTCCAAAGGCTCAACAACCTGCCTTTATATAGTTTGCCTTATGATGAAACAGTTGTGATCTGTGCCACTGTTTTGTAGTTTCAACACTGATTCCACCTTTAACCAAAGATCTAGAGTCAAAGTTTATTGCTGTGGTGTTTGGATGGTGCAAAAGTAACCAAGGTAAATAAGCATCAGGCTTAGGCACTTCCCAGCTGAAGTCCTTTTCCCATTAGTGGTTACTTCGTATTTGTATCACATGTGAACCCCTGGGTATGTTCGTTCAGGTGGTGTGACCACGGGTACGAAGCTTTGTCAGTACCCGGGTCCAGCCATCAGTAGTCACAGGGCCTAACTGCCATCCGCCGGCCACTGTGATTGCTCCGAGTCGAAGTTTTCCAGCCAAAAAGCAAAGAAAGGCATGTTTTAGTCAACCGAGTTTAATGCTACTAAGCTTTTACAAATAACTCCTGGCTAAAATCCCTAACTTGATTTGTGGGCCTTCTAACCAAGAAAGGGGGGAAAAAAAAACCCAAAACCACAAGGGGGCTCAGCTCTAGTTCACGGAAACTCACCTGCCCTTAACAGAGAGCTAGGGCAGTCAAGGTAAGGGTCTTCTGTCATTTATAAGATGAAGACGCTTTTAGATCTCAATCTGAGAATTTCTAAAATTCTTAAAGTTAAGCAGCAATACGCATTTCAACATTTAAGCCTTTAAATCCTTTACTAAAGGTGCCTGGGTGGCTCAGTCATTAAGCATCTACCTTCAGCTCAGGTCATGATCCCAGGGTCCTGGGATCAAAGCCCCACATCGGGCTCCCTGCTCAGGCAGGAAGCCTGCTACTCCCTCTCCCACTTCCCCTGCTTGTGTTCCCTGTGTCTGTCAAATAAAATCTAAAAAAAAAAAAATCCTTTTACTAGATACCTAAACTTGAAGATACAGAATAAAAACATACGACGGATTAGTGATTTTGCAATTATGCTGTTATTTTTATATAACTATAATTCAAGACTTAAAGTTTTTGGCATTGACTTGTGCAAATTCACAAGAATATGAATTCCCACTTCACTGTCCTAGGAGGAAACCTGCCAAGAAATGCTCCAGCTCTCTTTAGTAAGCATGTTTATTTAAAAAAAAAAAGCCTTTTGAATAAGGGAAATACACACAGGCTGTTATATGGCCTCGCCCTTAATAAAATTCACAAAAGTTAATCTGACTGTATGCAATTCTCCCATTTACAGAATTGAAGTCTCTAAGCATTCCAAACATTTTGCCGAGATCAGATGATCAGATGCAGGGTTTTGTTTGGATTTGGTAACACCTGGATAAGGTTATAATAGTTTCCTTAGTATAAATGTACCTGTTTGAAAGTTGAAGTTCTGTAGAAACTTTTTAAGTAGGAGTCAGATCTGCAGCTACAAATGAAAGTTTCAACAAAATGTGAAGTTAACTGATACTGGGCTACCAGTGTCTTTTTACAGAAGCCAAAAAGTCCGAACAGATACCGTTGGTTTAACCATACATTTTACTAAGTTATGTTAGTCACCATACATTACATCTTTAGTTTGATACATTTTTATACTTTAATACACTAAAAATAAGCTTAAATGACGTATGATCAAAGTGATGACTGGATAGCATTCAGAAGTATATAGAACCACATAGAGCACAGGCCAAAAGTTACCTACACTAAGTTAAGGACTAGTGAAGTTAAAAGCTGCTTGACCTATGGGAGCGAAGCAGCAACAGGTAACTGCAATACGATGAGGAAGCACTTACCTATGAGTGGGATGGAAGGTACGCAAGAACTCCATGGGGTGCTCACAACCGACCCGAGGGATGGTAACTTCAATAGTGCCAATTCGTTTGACATTAGGAAATGGTGCTTATAGTGCTCTCCTCCAAAATGAGGAATTTGCCTAGAGAGTACCAACATCTTTTCCAGCTCTAGCCTTGACTGAATTACCTACAGGTTAGGTTCTGGAAGGATCTGTAATCAGGTGACAGCTGTGGAGAACCCTCCCATAAGGACTACCAGAGAATGAAGGGTTCAAAACAGCTTTCTTGGTTTAGGTGTTTTTAAAGACTGGATAAATGAGGGTGGGAGGGTGGCGGGAAGACTGCCTTTAGTGGAAGATGTAGTGGTGTTTCAGAAGGCAGTTCAAAAAGCTTTCCAAATTTTTTTGAAGTGCCTCACATGCTTAATACTTCAGAAAACAGCTATGCATCAAAACATGCCTTGGGCAGATTACAAGCTCTCTGGATCTCCACGTATTGTCCAACTAAGGAAATTGATGAACCTGAAGTTTCAGGAGAAATCTTTCTATTAGAAATATTTACTAGACATGTTTTATTTGGAACATTTACCCGATTAGGGCAACTTGAGTCATGACTTTCATGTGTTACTACATTAGTACCCTAGAATCTGGTTTTAAAACTAAGGTCGGAAGATACTACACCTGGAACTCCTTATCACTTTAGGATTAAAAAAAGCATTTAATAAGTGGCAACGCGCCAATCCTTTGTTTTTCATCAATAGTGCGTTTCATTAGGCCTGCCCAGACCAGGAATTACCAGCCTACAGCAACGCCACCAAACTCCGTACCCTCTCCAAGGTTTAGGATTTGAAGTCCTAGTTTTGCAGCAATATAGGAAACTTAACTTTTATTCACTGGGGAAAATCTCTACCCCTTCGCCCTAGTGAAGGCTTCTCTAGCTAACAGAAGTGTCCAGATTCCTACTTCGCCTAACTACACAGTCATTTACACCCACAGCAAAGCCCAGCTCCAGCTGAACTGGGTGGACAGGAATGCACCACTGTTGTTAGAAAATTAAATTGATAGGAGTTGCGTTCTAACCTGGCCGGAGCGGAGCCCCACCGGGTGCAACCACCGCACAGCCGGCGCTACCGGTTACTCGCACGGATGCCGAGCTGACAGGTTCTGCCAACGGAAAGTGGGGGCTAGGGGAGGATGCGTCCTCTGCAACCCGATACCCAGCCAGCTAAAGGACGGTCTTCCCTCGAACCTCGAAGACCAACAAAAATAGTACCCGCGTTGAACAAGGGCAGAGGGCAAGCGACCCAGAGGTCTCCCAAAAGAAAACTCCGGAGAGGAAGAAGTGGCGGCTAGAGGCGGCCGGTCCTGCGTGCAACTCACCTTCTGCTGTCTCCGGGCCATGTCAGTGGGCTGCTTAGCGTTGAAGGGGTAAGCGATACACCTCACCACGAAGACGTAGAGCTGCAGGCGGATCCTCCGCTCCTGCTCCTCATCCAGTTGCCTCTCGGGCTCATCTCGCCCCTCGCTGAGCACCGAGGGGCTTGGGCTCACTGGTCTGGCCGCGCTGCCCCCGCCGGCGCGCCCCGGCGCGTCCCGCCGCCCTTCGCGAGCCGGGGCCGGTGGCGCTCGCTGCGAGCCGCCGGCCGCCACCAGCACATCGCGGCTCTCCTCTTCTAACCCTTCGTCCGACTCCTCTTCACTGGAAGACGGGTCCAGCATAGTGCTCGGGGCGCCCCGCCGCTCGGCCCGCGGCCCCCAGGCACCTCACCCAGGGCAGCCGCGCCTGCCGGTCTGAGAAAGCCCCGGGGCCGGCCGCAGCAGTCGCAGAACGAAAGGGAAAGCTGGCCGGAGCTTTCCGGACACGTCGAGTTGGGACCGGAATGTTTCCTACCACCAGGGCGAAAGGGGCGGGCAGGAGCCGGGAGAAGAGGGGGAGCCGCCGGGATTAAATAGGCGGAGTTAGCGTTGGAGGTGAACGTGAGCGCCTCGTGAATTCCTCGGCCGGCCCGGGGCCCGCCAACCCCGTGATCCTGCAATGCCCGTGGGCAGAGGCCGGGCGGCCGGAGCGCCCGGGCGCAGGTGGGGAACCTGTGGCTCCTACAACAAGCAACACGTGGAATAAAATGTTGAGCGGGCGCGGGGTCGCCGAGTGCGCGTGCGCGCGCCGCAGCTACTGCCGGGGCCCAGGTGCCGGGTACCGGGACGCGCAGTTTGCAAAGGCAGGGGGGGGCTGGACTTGGTGGCTCTGAGTGCGCACACCCGGGGTTGCCTGGACTGCCTGGACCCCCGCCACACGTCCTTTTTCTCCCACCAGATTCCCGAAGAGCAGGAGGACGGGGGCCAGACAGCTGCCCGCATTCGCCCCGCCCCCCCAGGTGAGGAGAGCGGCCGGAGCACCATTCAGACCCGAACCTGATGCCCAGGCTTGAACCCAAGTGCGTTAAAGTGGGGCCTGAGCCGCTCACCTTAAAAATAACGTTGAGAAGAGACTTTGAAAAGTCTCTCGCTCTGCTCTGCTGCTGTTTGACGCTCTTGCTGATAGTCCAAATTACAAAGTCAGAGGAACGTTCCTGACAAGAGGAAACAAAACAAAACAAAACACGCGAGGCTTCCTTTTTAAACTGTTTTTATTCCCGCAGACGCATGAAGAAGATAGAATTTGTATTTGCGAAATGGCACTCAGGTTCAGCTCACACATAGCTGGATTATTTTCTAGGTTGGGATGCGGTTGACTCAAAACAGGTTGTGTAGTGTAGACATATATCCAACAAATATTTGAGCACACGCCCGGTGTCCAGCACTGTTAGCGTTTGGCCGAGCCCGCGGAGCACACAAACACTCGGTCATTGTTGGTTCTGGCCTCAAGTGGGCGTCTCGAGGCTGCACCTGAAGCCTGTCTTATCTGCACAGATTTTTCAGTCCCAATGCCGGAACCACCTGGGAGTTTGTTCTGGTGACTGTTTCTGATGTTCTCAATCCGGAGGAGAGGGGGAAATACGAAATATAGTGCATTCAACACAAGGTGCGGTGTGCTGTAGCCAAGCAAGCGGAGGGATTGTGAAGCTCAGGGGAAATATCACCGGGCAGGTGACACTACCGGCTCGGAGCTTGTCTACTCTATGGCCAAAAAGCAGTCTTTCAAGCCACTTCCACGGTTAGCTACACAAGAGAGAGGCTTTCCTTCTGCATTTACTGACATTCTCCCTAGATGGGGTAAAAAGACAAGGAGATATTTACTCCTAGGGAATCTTGCCTATCTATCAATCCTTAATGGGTGCCCACAGTGATAAAATGTTCATTGAGGGCATTACTAATGGCGGATTTCCAACTGCCAAGGAAGAGGATATCTCAGAAACTGGTTTAAAGACAATGTTTTATGCTCGGCAAGGTAAATAATAAATGACAGGCCTACTCATTTAAGTCATGGTATCTACTGCTTATATACATAGCAAATTACATTTGCAAAGTTTTGTAAATGTGCTTATCTAATATGACCAAAGTAACCTTTGGTTAACAGGTGATGATGATGGTGATGATGACAGTTACGTTTTATGGGCTTTGTAGCCATGAATGCACTAAGCCCTTTACATACACAGTGTCATTCATTTTTAGTTCCTTTGTACAGAAAAGGAACCTGAGACTTAGAGAATCCTCTTTCCTATACAACTGTTAGAACAAAGACTCAACATAGTGAGTCCTTTCTAGTTCCAAATGTGGCTTTTTCTATTATAATCTGTCTGATTATAAAT